>NC_057946.1:5462770-5745270 GCF_018555375.3 Anguilla rostrata | reverse complement strand
TCGTGGTTCCTCTGTCTGGGAGCCACCAGCTTTACATGTATATCTCTCACCGTGTTCTTTGTTTGTTGCAGACAGGTGTGCTTGTTTGTTGTTTGTTTTTGGACATTTATTTATCCACCCCTATTATCCCCTGGGCTGGCAGTAGAGTATAGATTGGAGTGTCTGCTACATGTATGTATGGATGTATGTGTGTATGTGTATATGTATGACTTTGTCAATATAAAATATTATATCAGATATAATATAATATGATATAATATTTTATAGCATAATTTTCATGATACCTAGCCTATTGCTAATGTTTGTAATATTTGGCTATTTGTACCCTATGGTAATATTGCTTTGATTTTGCCCTACAGTAGCTTTGCCTTGGTTTATTGTAGAAATACTGATTTGAACCATGGCATTTGACCTGCTTCATGGAACCAGAGAGGAAGAGGAATCAAATGGAGAGAAAAGTGTGGGAAAAATGGAGGTTAAGGAAACTGGAGAAACGAGTCTGAAAGAGGTGAGGTAGAGATGGATAGAGTTGAAAGAGGGAAAAAAACAGACTGGAGGGCCAGAGACCATCAGGAACGGGGGGTGGGGGGGGGGGGGGTGCAGGCAGGTGAACAGTTGGTGGGAAAGATAAAAACAGACATGAAGAGGTGGAGAAACAGAGGAGTGTGTGATGTTTTATTAGAAAGGTCACACGTTTGGCCAGTGGCTCTGTGGCTTTCTCTCTTTCTACATGTCCTCTCTCTCTCTCTCTCTCTCTCTCTCTCTCTCTCTCTCACACACACACACACACACACACACACACACATTATTATTGTCTGGCAGGCAGCTGGTCGAGCCATGTGAGGTGTCTCTCCTTATCTGCTTTCACCTGTGAAAAATCCCCACATCATAATACCTTTTCTCAGTGTCAGATTTTGGAGCTGACAGTGGACCTGACAGTTTTCTGTTCCAGCTAAAAAGTACTTTTTCTAATCGTATCGCTGTCTAAAATTTGTGCAGTACTGGCTTTCTGCTATTTTTTTGTTTTAAATGGTAAGCCCTGCTATTATCCCTTGGAATTCTGATGGTTGAAGTTTCACGCTGCAATCTTTGGATTTTAATTGCACTGTGCGTGTTTTGGGATTTTGGACTTGGCTGATTTGTCTTTGTGGAGTCCTGTGAGTGGTGATGGGGGGCATCATGGCCATGTTGTCGATGGAAATGGGGCGGAGGTTCTCCTGTCAGAGCTTCCTGTCTCACTGCAGACACAACACAGCGCGGTACCATCGCTCAGGTACTGCTTATACACCTGTCTGTCTGTCTGTCTGTCTGCACGGTACCATCGCGCAGGTACTGCTTATACACCTGTCTGTCTGTCTGTCTGTCTGTCTGCACGGTACCATCGCTGAGGTACTGCTTATACACCTGTCTGTCTGTCTGTCTGTCTGTCTGTCTGTCTGCACGGTACCATCGCTGAGGTACTGCTTATACACCTGTCTCTCTGTCTGTCTGTCTGTCTGTCTGCACGGTACCATCGCTGAAGTACTGCTTAACCACCTGTCTGTCTGTCTGTCTGCGCAGTACCATCGCTCAGATACTGATTATCCACCTGTCTGTCTGTCTGTCTGCACGGTACCATTGCTTAGGTATTGGTTATCCATCTGTCTGTCTGTCTGTCTGTCTGCACGGTACCACTGCTCAGGTACTGATTATCCATCTGTCTGTCTGTCTGTCTGTTTGTCTGTCTGCACGGTACCGCTGCTCAGGTACTGATTATCCGTCTGTCTATCTGTTTGTCTGTCTGCAAGGTACCATCACTCAGATACTGGTAATATGTCTGTCTGTTTTGTCTTTCTGCCAGTCACTGACATCACTAAGGTACTCATAATCTTTTTGGATGTAACAGCATTCATTGTCCAAGACAAATTTCTTCTCAGAAAAAATGAAATTTATTCTATTTTACCTTATTTTATCTCACTGTGGGTCTGTCTGGCTGCTGTCTGCGTAGTACCATTGTTCAAGCTCAAATGTACTGTCCTTACTGTCCTAACTCTGCCTGTCTGTCAGTCTGTCATTGGCTATCACTAAGGCACTGTCTGTTTCACTTCTGGCACAATGCTGCTAAGCAGCAGTATCCTCTCCTAGCAACACCACTCTGGTGTCTGTTCCTCTCAGCCTCTCAAATCAGTACGGTCCTGACAGCTGTTGAAACTCAAGTACATACTTTGTCTTTTTTATTTTTGTGTCTTTTATTTTGTGACATTCCACTGTTTCATCCATTTTATCGAAGCTTTTATCCAGAGCAACTGGCAAAATAAAGTACATGAGCTCCTTTATAGTGTTTATAAGAGCTGTGCTGACTAAAGTAAAGGGTGATTCTTTGTTGTGTTACTCTTAGAGCCGGTCACACAACAAAGTGCTAGAATAGACTTATACCGTTGGGATGAAGGGTTCTGAAGGGCACTTTCAACCATCCTGTCAAGGTATCTAGTGTTGAATAAAGCAGTATGGTAAAGGCTGGGGGGGCTGGCTTCTTAGAGATGGATTAAAAGCCTAGTCTTAGACTAAACGAAGCAAATCAATGAAGATTGATTTTTTTAATCTTCGAAAAAAGTTTTTAGTCTAGTACTAGGCTTAATCTATGTCTGGGAAGCCAGCCCTGGGAGTTTTGGTGGTTGAGATAAGTTCGGACTGGGGCGAAAGACGATCTGAGACTCTGCTGTCCTGAAAGGTGTTGGAAGCCAATTCCACCACAGGGGGGCGCCAGAATAGACAAGAGAAGGGACAGGGAAGCACAGGCGTACTGGGTGAGGGTGTAGAACGTCTCTCACCTCTAACTCCCCGAAAACTGTTCTGGTTTTCCACCACATGAGAGCACTATCGTAATCAAACCAGACAGGTAGTTTATGGTCAGTGCTCTACCTGAAAAGTTTTAAAAACTTAACTGAATATTTTTTACTGTGTTTGCCATATACGACTATTTTTACTGTGTTTGCCTTATACTACTTTATTGATCCCACATTGGGAAGTTTCTTCTCCAGAGTTGCACTCAAGTTTTAGGGATAGTTCACTTTCTGTTGTTTTTTGATAATATTTCATTTTTAATGTACGTTTTCTATTGGCCCAGACAGTTTGAATGAACAATGAAGGATGTACTTGATACTTAAAGTTTCTGACACCCAGTCAATTTTACAATGTCTGGCATTGGGGCATTCGAGGGTTTGTGGTCTAAAGCAAGAAAATACGCTTCAGGTAGCTCCAAAGTCAAGTCAAGCCAAGTCAGCTTGTGCAGTGATTGTACCTGCCCCTGAAGTGAACTATGACTGTGTGTCACAGATACTCAAATCTGGCCCCCGAATCAAAATCCGGTCCTGGTTTTCTATTCTCCGAAGTAATTAACTTGACAATCGGTGCTACTGATTGGCCAGCCCGTCTTCACACCTGATTCCCATGTAAAGAAGGAGTGGGAAAACCAGCAGTTCACAGCTGGAGCATGATTTGAGTAGCAGGGCTGTACCTGGACGGTGCAGTTGGCTGCTTGCCGTGATCTTGAATCGACCATCGTCCACCAGGAGGGGGAGCCAGTGAGCCCTGTGGGATCTCTGCAGAGTGATTTGAAAGGCCCTGGAGCTCATGAGCCCCTAATGCTTCTTTTATTGAGCTTCGTTGAAGTTGGATCCTGCCGGAGGTGAAGTTAAACGCTCGGGGACTCCGCGGAGACGCGGCCTTAACTTCAGTGTGTGTGCACAGCTCAGCATAACAGCGCTGCCAGCTGTTTATGCTGACCACTGAAATCTGCTGATGCATCAATGTTTTAATGCGGTGCAAGAAGCCCTGTAAGTGTACGCAAGCGTGTTTTACCGAAACAGGAAGTGAGTTCTGCTGGATCAGCGAGACAGAGGTTGCGCGAGGCTGGGCAGAACTTTTCTGGCTGAGTTACTAAGAGTGAGGGGAAGTGAGAGAGTGAGTGAGGAAATGAATGAGTGAGGCAAGGATGGAGTGAAAGGGCAGGAGACAGAATGAGAAAGGGAATGACGTAGTGCATATGCAAGAAAAGGCTGGAGTGTGACGGTGAAGGAGTGTGGTACAAGAACGGACTGTGTGAGTGAATGAGTGAGTGAGTGTAGAACTGAGTGAGTGGGTGAGTGCAGAACTGAGAGTGTGAGTGAGTGAGGGTAGAAGCGAGTGAGTGAGTGAGAGAATGCACAACTGAGTGAGTGACGAATTGAGTGAGTGAGTGAGTGAGTGAGTGACGAATTGAGTGAGTGAGTGAATGCACAACTTATTGAGTGAGTGAGTGAGTGAGTGAGTGAGTGTGTGAGTGAAGAACTGAGTGAGTGAGTGTTGAAGTGAGTGTGAGTGCAGAGCTCAGGGAGTGAGTGAGTGCGTGAGTGAGTGAGTGAGTGTGGAACTGGGTGTGAGTGATTGAGCATAGAGCTGAATGAGTCAGTGAGTGAGCATTTGAGTCTCAAAAAGTGAGTAAATATTGTGTAGTTACAATTATCCAGTCAGTTATAAACATTTAGAGCATCAGTTAGAGCCCTCCTGATTCTCTCCACTGCTGTGTTCAGGGAAACAAAGGAAGCCTTTATCATTTGTAATGTCCGATGGCGAAGATGATTCATGCCCTGGGGTAAAATGTAACGTCAGCACACCTTTTAAACCCTGGTTAGTGTTCTAATGACCCTCTCAGAGGAGCCAGCGTTGCGCCCGTAGCCTAAAAGCCTCCCTCCATTTCCCAGGGCTGTCCGTGCACAGGGAACGGTCCGATCTCTGTCCGCAGGTGCAGCTATGCGCGGAACAAGCCCGCCTGGGCAGCGCTGGAGTAACGGCTCTCACTCAATCTGATGTGCTAAGTGAAGATGTTCCGTCTTCGTAAGTCACGGTAATCGACTCGCCTGATGCTGAACTCTGAGCATTTGTTATGGCTTTTCTGGCCTCACCTATGCTGCACTTAAAACAATTTCCTCTAATCAATTTGTTACTTCAGTTTGTTACTGCATTATCAGTCTGCCCCTAGCACCCACTATGGAACTCAACTTTGTTTTGTAAGTTTAAATGGGTACTGTTTCTATGCAAGTTATTTATCCAAATGCTACTGTTGGTGGTGGCCCTAATAGCTTGGCACATGCTCTTTGTTGTTTAAATCTTTCTGTTCTGTGTGCACTTAAATAAGTCACTCTGGATATGAGCATCTGCTAACTCCTCAAATGCGATGTAATTTACATCACTGAAATGCCCAGCGATTTACTTTTCTGAAGTCAGTTCCATCGATGGTCATTTGTCATTTTGCTTTGGTAATACGCCAATTATTTAGCAGAGGTAACACAATATAAAGGGTGTGACGCGGTTTTATTTGTAGCTGAGGTGAGTCAGTAATCTTGGTGACTTAGATTTCACATTTTACAGTGAGCTATTTAAGCAGCAGTTCATGTTGAGAATGTTTTTGAAGGGCACAACAGTTTGTTCTGCATCCAAACTTCAAACCCTGTTAATGCAAACAAAGCAAGAGGTTTGCTTTGAAAGACTTCTGCACAGGACAAAGAAATGCGGAATAAATAAAAAAAAGTCTGGAATGTTCCTGGCTGGATGTCTCTTGTGGAAAAAGCTTTGATTCTGGATAAGAGACTTTTGGCTTTTGATGCTACTTCATTGAAACATTAAGTCGTTTAATTCCAACCAAAGGTCAAAGCATTGTGAGCGAACCACAGCACACCCAATCAAACATTGTCCTCAAAGCTTCATTGTGGTGGTGTTGTGCAACAGCCCTGCCCAAAGCAGGCTAAGAGGGGGTTGCCTCTGCGCAGAATTTGAGTGTGCCTTCTACGAACTCCTCTGTAGTGTTTCGTATAAGATGGTGCACTGGGAGTGCAGTTTGCATGGCTGAAGTGGGGAGACGGGAAATGCTGGTGTCTTAATGGGCAGGCAGTGGACGTTGCTGTCGCTGTCTGGTAAAGTGTTCCATTGGCACAGGACCAGCTCCGTCCCTCTCTGGACCAAGCATGAGCGCTGCGTACGTCCTGTATCGACCACCTCCGACTCTGTCCCTCCCACTACGCCATCTCCCAACCCTTTAACACCGTGCATTAGGAAGCACAGAGTCATCGTCAGCTATGAGCTATGAGCTAGCACAGAAACACACACATGGACAAACACACACACACACACACACACACACACACACGCACACAAACACACACACACACACGTGTCCATACACACACATATATGACTCCCATGCACACTCACACTCATACACAAATCACATGCACACAAACACATGTACACACACACACAACACACCACACACACAACACCTGCATACACACAAGCACAACACAACACACACAACCACACACACACACAACACACACACACACCAACAACACCCATACTCACCTACAGTATACCCCACACTCGTGCTGCCATACACACACTTATATGAACTCTTGGCGTCACTCCTATCATATTCTGCAACCATTCATGTACCAACTCCTTATCCCACCCACGCGATAAATGTACAGCTCCCACCCACATCACACCTCAGACCCGCACACAGCCATATCTGCTCAATCGCTAACCCAAGGCCTGTCTCGTCCCCTCCGTGTGGCCCTTTCCCTATGATCTCTGTCTGCTGGCCGCCATATAACTTTTTCTCATACATTAATGGAGACAACTTTGCCTTCTCATCATATGTATAGTATACAATATACCTTATATATCACAACAGATTATTAATAACTAGAGGCGACCTCCCCCATTGTGTGGCACTTCTCCAGCGATGCGGATCCATTACCATGCTGCTATATCCAACAGAACAGCTGCATTACCGAACAGTATCCACACACAAGTCCCACCCTGCACAGTATTCTTCCCCACTCACATGCCCAGCTTCGTATTCCACCTGCCGGAAACCAATGTATTAATTTGGGGTGTTTTCACGTGAAGGGGGTTTAGGGTGGAAGAAATTAAATAATCGTATTCCGCTCACCTCTTCCAGATCAGTCTCTTTGCTTGAAGAACAGCAGTAATAGTATGTTCTGCTACTGTAGGCATTGAGGAAGCTCGTGGTGCATACGTGTTAAGTTATGGCTGACTCTGCAAGCTTGATGAGAGAGAGGGGGATGGAGTAGGGAGGAATGGAGGAATGGATGTGAAAGCAGCAGCTGGAATTGTTTCATCATCGCTGATGGGCTGTGTTTGAGTTTTACCCTCTGCGTTGTTGCATGGACAGAGGGCCATAAAGTAAACATTGATCCGTCGTCAGTTAAAATATTAAAAGAGCTTTTAAGTGAAGGAGACTCCTCCCCCGTTCTGCGCTTATTTCTCTTTTCTTCCTTCTCTTTCTCTCTCTCTTACTTTTTTAACCCCTCTCTTCGTACTTTCTCTCAGTCCAGGAGTCACAGACTGCTTATTCTACATAATTTAGAATGGAAATGGAAAATGTTTTAAGTTTTTTTTTAATGTTTAAAAAACTAAATAAATAAAATAGTAAAAAATAAATTTTACCTCATCCCCAAAAATATTTTAGCTGGTAGGAATTACATAATAGACTATGCTATTTGATTCAATTGTGGCATGGAAAATTGTGGAACAAGTTGCTTCGGCAGGCAGTATCATTGGCTACAAAGGCATTATATTTAATACTAAATTGGTGTTGTGTGGATATTTGTATAAGCTGTACTCATAATTCAATATTGGTTAATGATTTTAATATCTGTAACATTTATGGGAGGGAGAGAGAGGGAGAGAGGGAGGGAGGGAGGGCGGGAGAGAGAGAGAAAGACAGAGAGAGAGAGAGAGAGAGGGGGATGAATGAGAGAAGAGAGAGGGAGGATGTAAGGGAGAAGAACTGAGGGTTGGACTGAAAGAATGAGGAAGTGAGAGAGGGTGGTGTTAGACACAGGTGAGGCTGAGAGATAGAGAGAGAGGTCCCAATTTCTTACAAATAAGACACAAAGAGAGAAGACTCAGAAACGAAGAGAAGGAGTATAAATTATCATTTGAAGAGGGAGATGCGACTCTTGACCTGTATATTAAGTTGGTACTCTATTGGTGGCAATCCTGCCCCTACTAAAGGATATGGTCTGAGGACAAGTATGCACAGACAGAAGGTAAATAATGTAAACCTTGTTTTATGCCACAGGAATTTTGGATGGAGTGAATTTGCAAAGTAATTTAAAATTCGATTGAAGAGGAGGTAGGAATACTATCAATTTTTGAATGGAGTGAGCGATACAAAAACAGATGGAGGGAGAAAGAGAGATCTAGAAACGCTTAGGAAGCAGAGGACTTGCCACGAAATAAACTCAAATGGAAGATGTAATGTTGCAAAATGGACAAAGTAAAAAAAAAGAAAGAAAAAGTAACTGTGTGGAAAAAGATGGAGTGTCAAAACTCAAAAAGTGTGTAACTGAAAAATGTTTTACTGTACTGAGAGAAGACATGGAAAGCTGACTACATTTGCCTTGATGAACAACCCAAGGATGTAAATTCTACATTTACAGGGACAGGTTTGATTGAATGTGTATTTCTAAACTTGATTTCCATAGTGAATATTTTACGTGAGTTGGTGCGTGAGTGTTTCGGGTGCATTGTGCGCTGCACAGATGATGTACGTTTGTGAGCACAGCAAAGACAATGGCTAAGAAGAAACCTTGATATAAATTTGCACATGTAGAGTTATGAATGGACTGTTATCTGACTAGACCACTAAATAAGGTAAATAAGACATAAGAATGTGATTTGGAAAGAGGCGTACATATTCAGTGTCGGGACCTGGTCAATGTGCACAGTTACACCTCTATGTCTCTATACACCTGCCTGCACCTGTGGGGTGGGGTAGAGCAAGGGAGCCTGACTGCAGCAGGAGAGGACTACAGACTTTAACTTTCAGGGAATTGTGATTCATCCCTTCATAACCCTCTAAATGCTAAGGATCCCTTCATCTCTTGTTTCATATAAGCTGGCAGAAATTCAAATCCGGTGTCCGGAGATCGGCCCGCTTTTTGGAGTTTTTGGACATCTCAGAATGGTCTGTGCTGGGTCACAGGTTCTACAGGACGCTAGCCCATGCCCATGCTTCATCAAGAATGTTTTTTTTTTTTTTTTTTTGCAGTTGCCATAATTACTCGGGTCTTGCACCCATAGTTCTCACCAGCTCACTGGACTACCTAATGTGAGCCCCACCTCCCACCACCGCCCACACACACACACACACACACACACACACGCACACACACACACACACGCACACACACACTCCATCCATTCTTAAGACCTGTCCTTCCCAGCAACCGGCCATGGGGATTCATGGAATGGAGCTGTTGGCGGTAGGCGTGGTCATCATTCTGTTTATAGCTGTCCTCAAGCAGTTTGGCATCCTGGAGCCCATGTCCATGGACGGTAAGGATTTTTTTTTGGGGGGGGGGGGGGTTAATTGCTGCCGAGGTAATGGTCCCTGTCGTTGCCGTGGTAACCGATCAAGGACCACACCTCCACCCTTCCAACCCAATAAGCAGCTTCTTCGGTCAGTGAGCATGTTCAACAGTAAGGGTGCATGAGGATATGGTTCATTTTGAACGGCAGAGCACATTATACATCAGTTATATGCCGCTGCAAAAATCGGTGGTCAGCCAATCTGGTGTACAGTAGCAGGGAGCTTCCCTAGATCCAAAGAACGGGGACATGACTGGGAGCCATTTTAAACAAACTTTTTTGTTGTTTTTTTCTTGTTTTTTTGCTTATTTATTGAATTTGGGGTTGAAGTCACTTCTGTTGTCATCGACCAGTTTGATGGCTTAAAGCTGTTCAACTCATTGGTCAAACTCCTCTTCCAATTACAGCTAAGCCTGTAATAGGTTGGGCTTAGAATGTGTATACATTAAGGTCCGGATGTACATTCATAAAATGTGCAAGCAAATTGCACCCTAACAAGGGTATGTTGGTGCATCCACAGTCTGCATGAAATTAATGTCTTATTTACTAAGGCTAGAGTTAATTACACAATCAGTAAATGGGATTGCCAACTAATTGCATTTTGCAAATGAAGCATTGCTTAAAAGGCACCGGAAGGCACCGGTTTAAAAAACTGAACTCCTGTTCAGTACATTGAATATGTTCGTATGGATGCGGGGAAATTGATGTACCTTCTGATGCGATGTAGGAGCGTATCTAGCATTATGAACTTTGTATGGGAGGTTCTACACAGTGAAATGTCCAGTGTTAATTTAACTCTATCAGAGTACATATGAGTCTAATAGGGACCATGTGTACACTGTAAGAGTTGATTTAACATTGAACATTTTACTTTGTACGTCAGCTTCTATTTCTCACAGAAGAGTAATTATTTCTATGGCTGGGTGTCGCGGATTATTTTCTTTCTTTTTTTTGGTAATTCCCCATTTTTAGTGCTTCTCGTGATTTTTTTTGGCAGTTTAGGATGATAAATATAACGAAGCCTGCTGCACTTCCAGCCCTGTGCGCCTGTTTTATACCCAACACGCACGTATCTGGGGCAGAATGCTTCATATTTGCACCTGAAACTAGTCGCAAAAGGCTTAGGACGTCTTGCCCTAAGTCTTATTACACTGTAACTACCGTGTAACTAATGTGTAACTGTTATATATGTGTGCAATGTTGATAAATGACCGTGGTGAACCGTGAATTTTCAGTTCATGCAAGTGCAAGAGTTGTCGCTCACATCAGCTAATGAAATCAGCTATCCTTTTAAAGTCTGTACAGATAAATACCTTAATATTGTAATCATTATGTGCCTAATTTGTGTACATGTGTCTGTCCGTGTGTGTGTGAGTATGTGTGCACCTGAGTGCGTGCGTGTGTGCGTGTGTGTGTGTGTGTGCACATGAGCGCGTGTGTGTGTGTGTATGTGTGCGTGTGTGTGTGTGTGTGCACGCGTGTGTGTGTGTGTGTGTGTGTGTATGTGTGCACGCGTGTGTGTGTGTGTGTGTGTGCACGCGCGTGTGTGTGTATACACGCCAGAAAGCGCTAGCTGCTGTTCCCACGCTAAAGGCGACATCACAACACGGCTCTCTCACCTTCCAGCTGTTCCTCCCGAGCGGCTTTATGGACTTCACTGGAACCCTGCCCTCGCTTCTTTTCTCCTTCTCCTTTTCTCCAGCTCTCATCTCCTTCCTTCCCTCGAGTCCACGGGTCTGAGGGCAGCTCACTCCGTCTGTTTCAGCCCTCCTGTCTGTTTCTCTCCCGCTCCACTCCACTTTTTTTTCTCTCGTCCTTTGGCTGAGGTATTGGGTCGGTAAATCACCTCTTCTGGCATTACCTCTCATTACTTATGCATGCGGTATCGAGCTGGCCTTGGGGGGGGGTGTGGCTAAATATGGGCCTCTGCCCTGCTGCAGGGGGCTAGGAAAGGCACTGACCTTGCCTTCAGCTTTCCCTCCCTCTGTTTGCGCTCGTTTTTCATCCCACTCTTTCGCACACTCTTCTTCTTTGGCCCTCTGTCCTCCTCTGTCGTTTTCCTTCCCCGCACAGTAAAATGCCCAGTGTTAAATTAACTCTTACAAAAAGGGGCGACGTAGCTCAGGAGGTAAGAGCGGTTGTCTGGCAGTCGGAGGGTTGCCGGTTCGATCCCCCGCCCTGGGCGTGTCGAAGTGCCCCTGAGCAAGACACCTAACTCCTAATTGCTCCCAACGACCTGATTGGTACCTTGCATGGCAGCCTTTCACCGTTGGTATGTGAGTGTGTGTGTGAATGGGTGAATGAGCGGCATTAATTGTAAAGCGCTTTGGATAAAAGCGCTATATAAATGCAGTCCATTTACCAAAAAACATATGGTCCCTGTTGAACTCATTTAAACTCTTCTAGAGTTGAATTAACACTGGACATTTTACTGTGCAGTCTCCTCATAGGGTTTCCAAACTCAAAATTGCATACAGATTAATGTATGATAGCTATGCACTGTCACTTGTGTTTCTGTGCCTGACTTATGTAGCTGGTGCGATTTTGGTGATGGATCTATCTTTTTCGTTTGTGAAGCTAAACAGTAAAAAAAAACGTCAGTGAATTTTAAGGGAAATGTCTCTAAAATGGCAAACGTACAATACTGTAAACAGTTGAAATGTATTACTTATTATAAAACACCATAATGCATTTGATATTTGTTATACAGCCTGCTACTGTATGCATAACATGTTGTTACCATTATTCATATGGTAAAGTTTTGTAAAATTCATATTTTTTTACAGCGTACTGATGAATTAGTATCGGCATAGGTTAGGAATCCCTGGGTGACATGACAGAAGTTACACCCAGCTGGGGAATCACACCATTAACTAATGCAACCTCTAAAAAAAAGCTTTCACTTTCCCTGGTTTTGCACCTTCAGATGGTGACATATTAGAAAGTGATCTGTCACCATCTGAATGCGTGCACACACACACACACACATACACACACACATACACACACACACACACACACACACACACACACACACACACACACACAACACTGATTAAAACAGGCCATTACTCTAGCGGGCAAATGGCAACAAACTCCTTCTCAGGAAATCTCTACCTTCTCTCTGTCTACATCTCTTCCTGTTCAAAGGTTTAACCAGAGTCATTTTTCACCCCCTCCATCTTTCTCTCTCACTCTGTCTACCTGCCATTTTTTCATCTCTGTGTATCTCACAGATGGTGAGTGTTTGAACAGTGCAAACCTGACGTGATCTCTGTTTCTCTCACAGTGCTGTACTCTTATCCTTACGCCATTGTGCACTGTCTCGCTGTGACCACGACACTCACAGTGTCTCTTTCCCTTTCTCTCTGAATCTGTCCCATCTCTTTATTCTTCCATCTTTTCTTACTCTTGTACTCCTTTCCCCCGATTCTCTCGTTCTCTTTCTCCACCTCTCTGCCCTTCAATCTGTCTCTGCCATTCATCCTGTCTTTTTTTTCTCTCACGCTGTACTCACTCTGCCTCACTCCTCCTCCTCCCTCCCTTCCTTCCTTCCTTCCTTCCTTCCTGTCGCTCACGCAGACAGTAGCGACAGTGACCTGGAGCTCTCCACCGTCAGACACCAGCCCGAGGGCCTGGAGCAGCTACAGGCCCAGACCAAGTTCACCAGGAAGGAGCTGCAGTCTCTCTACAGGGGCTTTAAGAACGTAAGGCTGGGGCTGAATTTACCCGTGGACTGCCCTATGGCATTTACATCTTGACACCATAACCTCATACCCATTTACCGCTTACTGTAAGGCACTACATCCTCAGTTCTCCCCCCTGCACTTACTATGGCACTTAGGCATTATGCTGCAGGTCTGTGCTGACTAGGACTATCATCCATGACACTGATGACTTGGCATGTGCTCTCCTTGTTGGTTAAACCTTTATTAACACACTTCTGTAGGCCATTCGGGATACGCTAAATTCTGGATTCTGCTAAATGGCTGAACGTAAGTGTGAAAACTGGTGCATGCCTGTGTTATCTCTAGCTCATCCTCTCTCTCTCTCTCTCTCTCTCTCTCTCTCTGACAGGAGTGTCCCAGTGGCCTTGTGGACGAAGAAACCTTCAAGTCCATCTATTCTCAGTTCTTCCCTCAAGGAGGTAGGCGTGACACCCCTCTCTAATTTTACCCTATCGAAGAAGGCCTCTGACAGCCGTTCAGCAGAGGTGGCACTGTTACTGTTGCTATGAGAGATTGAGAGGAGTGGAAGATAGGGGTAGACAAATGAAACAAAAGATTCGCTTGAAGACTTTATTTTGGTAAATTATGGCTGATGAAATGAGCAAGTTTCACATAATTAATGAAAAAGACATTGAACAACTGACACCAGTACTAGGAGTTAATATAGATATAATGAATGTAGATTTTGATCTCTCTCTCTCACTCTCTCTCTCTGAACAGATGCCACAACTTATGCACATTTCCTGTTCAATGCATTTGACATGGACAGAAATGGCTCCATTCGATTTGAGGTGAGAGTGCATCTTGATATGGTTATATTGCAATTTTTAAAGACACTTTACTTAAGGGGAAGTGGTAGTAGTGGTGGTGGGGCTGGGGTTGCAGTGTGGTGGCTGAGGTTCAATCAATTCAAATCAAAATTGTATAAAAACACACTAAATAAGGAAGTAACTGAGGGTGATAGTGAGTGATGAGTATTATTTAGTGTTGTTGTAGCTTATTCATAGATTTTTTTAAATTTTCTGCAGGATTTTGTGATCGGACTGTCTGTACTCTTGAGGGGTTCTGTGACAGAGAAGCTCAACTGGGCTTTCAACCTCTATGACATCAACAAAGATGGCTACATAACTAAAGAGGTATCAGGAATTTTCCCATCCATGCAACAATATTACCCTTGACCATTATCACTCCATAATAAAAACTCCTTCAAAATGCAACGGGTTCAATGGTGACTGAAACTATTTTGCAAACCCGATAAAGAAGGATAGGGGTTGTAATGTCTGGAGGTAATGATCAGGCATATCTTTGCATGGGTTAAAATGGCAGGTTTTTGCTCACGGATGCAAGCAACGCTCTCTCTCTGGGTGTCCTCTTTGCAAATGTGTCTGATTGGCTGACAGGAGATGCTGGCGATCATGAAGTCGATCTACGACATGATGGGCAGGTACACCTGCCCCAGCGTGCGGGAAGACGCCCCCTTCGAGCACGTGGAGAAGTTCTTCCAGGTAGTCCAAACACCATCGCCCAACACCCTAACTTGTCAAAAAGAATCACCTGCCCGTTTTACACGTGATGCATACATAAATTCATGAGGGTTTTATATGCATTTTCCTTTAGAATTCCTAAACTAATGCTAACCAGCCTCGTGTGCCCTGACAGAAAATTACATAAGTGCATGCAAACAGCATTAGGCAATGAACAGTGCTGATGATAAGTCAACAGGGGCCCAACTGATTGTAGTGGTCAAAACATTACATTATATTTCACAAAGACAGAAACGGCACACTGATTGTCATAAGTTGTTGTGAGCCTCAATGAACACCCAAGCCACCAACTGTGATGCACTATGAAGCATTATGAACACATTATGAAGGAGTTAGTTGCTTAGAACTCAGTGGTCAGTGCAGTAGCAGAAGCATGACACCAAATAGTTTGTAGCATGCTGCTTTAATTCATGTGTGTTGAAGCTCATTCAGTGCCTCTCTTTTTTTTTTTTTTTTAAGAAAATGGACCGAAACCGAGATGGAGTGGTGACCATCGATGAGTTCATGGAGACCTGTCAGAAGGTAGGGCTACGGTGTGCAACAGACCCACCGAGGGTGGTTCAGTTCTGACCACGCTTAGCGGCCGCCACACACAGCCACAATCTTAACACTGGGAAACTCTGCTGCGGAGGTCTAAGTACAGAAGTAAATTAGCAACGTACATACACACCATGTTATACAGTAAAAGGCTTATATGAGTTTACATGAGTCCAATGGGGATCCAAGGTGCTGGATCAGAGTAAAAGTAACTATCTGAGAATTTATTTAACGCTGAACATTTTGCTGTAAAGTGAAGTCATTTTATTGTTAACTTCAGCTCGGCGATAATATGGTGAGAAGTGGCTGAGGTAGTGGGTCAGGGGGGGTGTCCTTAATTTCTCTTCTCTTTTTAGCTAATGCAACCACTGGCTAACACGGTCACTAGCTCGCAAGTAACCCACAGGCTCCACGCTATTGATCAATAAATAAAATTAATTTTACGGTGGATAGAAAGAAAAATGAATAGCCAAGTTTTCAAGAAGGATGGCAGCCCCTCGTTCTCTCCTCAGTTCGAACCCTACCTGGCACCACTCCACAAGCCTCCTGTGTTACAGGCAGTGCCTCAGGAGCGCACGTGTGCTGCCCATGTTTGAGAACATGCTAGCACATTCCACAGGCATGCATAAGGCACTGGTGCATTCAAACATCACTGTTACACACTAAACGTACAGTATGATGGAAATGCTTGCTGTTGAGACGTACTCCTTGACTTATTTTGTCTTGTTTTTTTTTGTCTTTTGTCTTTTTTCACTTTCAGGATGCGGACATTATGAGCTCCATGCAGCTCTTTGAGAATGTGATCTAGGCCAGGACGGAACGTCCCAAAATGAACTTTCCTGCTATCCACCGGTGCCACAAGTTAATAACCTCACCAACCAGACAACCAACCCCCTCACCCCCCACCCCCCCTCCCCAACCGCACTCAGCATGTACCTTTGCCTAGTTATAGAGCCTCATGGGGGCAGCACATAATCAATGAAACACATCAGACTATTTGTATCTACAGTGTGTGTGTTTTAAGGAAGTCCCCTATGAGTGCCAGGAGAGCGAGAAGCACTGGACCAAGATCTCATTCACTTCAAGGAAACTTTTCTCCTGAGAAAAATGAAAAGACTTTTTAGTGGCAGCGTTCAGAAAAAAATTGGAAAATAATTATGATTATTTTTCCTGTAATATTTGAATATTATGGGGAGAGACAGGGAATGAGAGTGAGAAAAGGAGATGACTGTTTTTGTTGTTTGCTTGTATGTTTGTTTGTTTGTTCGTTTGTTCCCAGACCAAGGGCCACATTCTACACATGGGGCCTGAAATTTACAAAGAGCCTCCCAATTTCCTGACCTTGGAAGTCCAACAGGATGCTCACTCAGACTGGGAAAAAAGGCTTTTCAAGGATCAGCACAGTTTGGAGGATTAGAGTGCAGAGAGAGGGAGTTGGTGTGATTCACAGATGGAGAATATTCAGACACTAGAAAACACTAACCAGAATAAGAATGTAATAGAATGGTTCCTGATGGGAAAAAAAACAGTTTACTTTAGCATGTTTTGTCTTCAAGTTCAGTTCTTTCTTTTGTTTGTACTAAGGAAAGTACACTGTAAACATTGTGTTTGACCTGTTAAAATCTCTTACACCACAAACCAACCCACATTCACACCCACACTACAGCCAGATCTAAAGATCCTAAGATCTGGCTTTGGGGAAAGGTGGAGGGGGGGGGGGCGGCTGTGTATGTGGATGGGTCTGAGGTATAAGAACTTTTACGCAAAAGCATTATTACAATTAACATTACACTGAAAACTATAAACACACATGTGCTGAATTTAAGATGAACTGTGGAATAGGGCCAGTAGAATTTGCCTGTGGCATGTAGAGGCACAGAGAAGACACTTGTTTTTTTAGTTTGTTTCATGTATCTCAGCTTCTGCAGGAGAGTGGTGTTGAGGGTGACAGGTTTTACTCATCAAGGCTAATATCCCAAGTGAAACAGAGGATACTGCTGCCTCTCATACTCTGGACAAGCCCCAATAATTCCAGCTGCAGAACTGGTTTTTAGAAACAATAGCCAAAAAAAAAGAACTTAAATTATCCACTGAACTTTCATGTTCATACACTGGTCATTTTTTTTTATATTCACACCCACCTAAAAATAATTGCTTTGGCAATACTGCTACTTCTTACTGACATGCCAATAAAGCACTTTTTGAGTTGGAAAAAGTCTCAAGGTGTGTTGTCATGGTGACCACCATGTGGTTGTGCTCTCCGCGAGGCTTGGCCTTTTAGAGGACACATTCCCACAGGGTGTCACACAACCAGTTGCGATTCATCCCAAGTGGTAACGCTTGCTTGCCTATTGCAAGTCACACACTGCCACCTGGAGGGTGACTGTGATATTTCACTCCTGTTTCCCAAAGCCTTCTGCCAATGGAAGACATCCCATAATAACCATATTAGTTTCAAAGATATATATATACTATAGGCTAGTTCTAGAGAGAAGCTGTGGAAAAAAGCTGGCATTAGAATTATACTGAACTCCTCTAAAATACATGTCTGTTTCCCATTTTTCCCAATGGGATTATCTACTGTATCTGTTTATCTGTCAATCTGTCTATCTACCTCTGTCTCGCTCTTCATATCACCCTCTGACACTATTTATCTAACTGGTAGTATTCAGGTGCTCGTAATCATATTAAGCACAGGTGTGCACACACTGCTTAGTTTCCCTGCCATTGTGTAGGTGCATGACCTTGGGCATGTTGTCCTTTATTCAGGCTGAAAGCAAGCCCCTTCTGGGCACTCACATTCCCCGCAGAAGTCAACAGATCTCTCTCTGCTCGTTCCACCTATTCAGCTCCTCCTCTTTCGGGGGGGGGTCAGCGCATATTCAGTCATGTCTAGAACAGGGTCAGTGACACCTGGCATTGGTGAAATGTAATATTTGATTTGGGTCTCACGACTGTCATGCCTACTCTATGGCAATGGGCACAGGCATAGAGGGTGATATATCCTTTTATGGATCTTGTGCCAAGTTCTGATCTTAATTATTTGATTACCTCAATCAATTATGTGATCTGACATTTTAGCTACATTCATTGACAATCTCAATCACATCTG
Source organism: Anguilla rostrata (assembly GCF_018555375.3). NCBI lineage: Eukaryota > Metazoa > Chordata > Actinopteri > Anguilliformes > Anguillidae > Anguilla > Anguilla rostrata. Next base: position 5,726,932 of record NC_057946.1, on the reverse strand, counting down.
AAGCCTGTTTTTGTGTCACTATATGAAGCTCATTAACCAGCTAGCCAGGGTAATTTGTGAAAACAAAAAAATACAAACACACTGGTCCTCCAGAAACAGAACTTCCTACCCTTGTTGTTTGGACTGACCAATATTTTTAAGTGTGGCATAAGTGCAGAGATAGTTTAGGGGCCATGCAAGGGGGGGGGGGGGGTTCAGCTTGGATTAGGTCAGATTTTTGGCACTGTACGAGCCCCTGTGTTTCGTCTTATGTATGCACAGTAACTCTTGTAATCCCTTCACAAAGGCCCAGGCCCCATGACTTGCTGGCGGTCTGCCTCTGCAGACCGTATCTAGGCTGTCCTCTGGGATTGCTCTCAGTACAGGACCCAACACACAGAGTGGCCTACTGTACAAGCTGCTGCTCTTTCACACCACTGTCAGTTCCACCACAGTTGGAATGTGTAATCCACACCATTCATAAATTCATGCGTGGTGCTCAGGCACATTTTTAAAAAATCACAGTCCTGGTCCACGCTTTGTCCATCATATGCATCTCCAGATCAAATCCACACGTGAACCGTGACGCAGCATTGGACCGCCAAAAAAAAAAGAACAGGTTCCTGGGAACTGAGAGGAAAAACGGTGGCCACTTCTCATGAGAGGTTGGGAGGGCTCTGGGGCGGGTGCACTTGAGCTTGAGTGTCCTCAAACATTTCGAGAGACACCCTGAGCCACAGAGCGTGGCCCTTCTGACCCACTTCCCTCCGGTCATCAGTTATCCCAATGCTCAGCGCTGCATTTTGACTGAAGAAAGCCCATTTTTTGGTTCAGAACTTCCTTTGGACCAAGGGACAGTCCTGGGGCCTACGACTTCGTCGGTTTGTACTGCAGGGGTAGGCTATTTGGTTTTCAAAACAGGAAATTAAAATTAGGGTTACTCAGAAGTAATACCCACTTTTTCTTGTTGTTGTTGTCAGTCTTGTAAAAAAAACATTGATTTCAACCGACAAAATTAGTAGGTTGTTTTCATTTGTAATATACATATTTCTGCATAACGTTAAATCTGCCAGCAATTAGTATTGTAATATGGGGCTAATTTTTATGTTTTTCACGTTTTGCCACCATGGTCAGATAACAGGGGGAGGAGGAGAATTTTTATCAACAGGCCTATTGTTTATTTAAATTCCCCATTATTTTCTTTTTCCATTTACAGTTTCCTTTTTAGTTTTTGTTTTCATTTTGGGCTGAATAATCCTCCTTACCAAAGAGCTCTTGTGTTTCTTAAAAAGGAATACAAAGGTGCGCCAGTCTTTTAAAAATAGTTTTATATTATTTATTTGGCCACTTGATCACGAAAGTTTTTTTTTGTTTGTTTGTTTGTTTTGTTTTGTTACAGTCGTCGTTCGTTGTCAGGCTTCCAGGCTTGTGCATCACAACTTGACCTTGGATTTTTACGATATTTAAACGACGTTGATTCGCCATATTCACGTAATAATTCGTACATTTTGGACATCTGACATCCTATTGTCATCAACAGAAATGGTAGATTTGGGGTCAATTTCACCGACGCCTATTAAGCCTAGTCCCAGATTAAATTAAATTTTGAATGGATATTCCACATTCCAAAGTCAGTTTAGTCCATAAACTTAATCTGTGTCTGAGAAACATGCCCTTAGAGTGTTAGAAGTCACCTTGTCTGATATAACGGTGAATGCGTTATACTGTAATTTACGATCTCCATTCCATCCCGATGCTTTGCGCTTTGCTTTCTTGTGTGCCTGTCACCAGCGCATAGCTTTGAACTAGAACTTGGAATTCACATGTTGGCCGGAAGTGGACTGCTGTACTAGGCACTTCAAACATGAACTCGGCCAATATAGGTCACTTAAATAACAATGGCACAGTTCTGGAGAAAGAACGCTAGAGGGCCATGTAGTAGTGAATATGTAGCGTAAAACAAGTGAACACAAATTATATAATACAAAATACCAGAAGAAAGCCTTCCTTAGGTTCTGTGAAGCGAGCACTTAAAACTAACCCGAAGAACGTATGGTAAAACCCAAAAGAAGGGCAGTGATGGATGTTCGTGGTTGGCTGCTGCCCTACTTCGAGAGGCGTGTTCTTGGGGCCGGCCTTTGACGTCATCATCTGTTTAGATTTGTGAAGTGCCACTGGTGGAGTTTTCCGCCAACCTCTTCTGGTGTCTGTGTGCGAATGCCTCACTTATGAAATAGCACGCTACAAACACTACCCTGTAACGTAACGGTTCTACTGACGAGGAGGAGACGCGTTCGCGTTCGGGCTGAATCTCCTGAGTGGTGTCCTTTCCGCATGTCTGAACGTGACGGTCACCTGCACTTGGATTTACACTAGGATATCTCCATAGTTAGCTAGCTAGTCGGCTTCCTGACTGTACGCAAAGGTAAGTCAACAGCAGCTTGAGTACACACCGAGTTAGCTAGCTACCTAGCTTCCAACCACGAGGGGGTAGCTTGATGGGTAGTTAGCGCTACCTAGCTACATGAAATGAGAACAAATCCCGCCAGTTCTGACAGGAGATGCAATATTTTTGCTTCGGATCTCTAACGTTAGCTATCTAGCTAGTTAACATTACCGTGCTACGCAGAGAGCTTTCGCTATACATTCTGTCTGAAGACTGTGTTCTTGGTTGACAGTCGTGGGTGACGTTAGCTATCCATTCTTTCTCATTCTAATATAGCCTGGTTGTCGTAGTATACGACAACCAAGCTAAATTGTCTCACGATGCTGTCCTACATTGTGAAATTATATAATCCGTCCAATCAATAAACGTTGGCTAGGCCAAATGTATAATATGATTGAGCTATATCGTTACATAGATTGAAACAACCGGCTAGCCAAATGGTTACTACTGAGTCTACTGCTGTTGTTTCCAGCTAATCAATCAAATCAACTAATTAGCTTTCTAGCTAACCGCCTCACTGATAACTACAAATCGAGAACATGTGCGCCATCCTGTAAAGCTTCATGGCTGGTTAACTTTCCGAGTCATTTACCCATGTGTTCTGACTCGAAGGAAATATTTCAGGGAAACCAGTAAATCGTGGATGATGAGTAATGTGTTGTGTGTAACTAGCTAACGGTATTAGCCAGGCGGTGTGGCCAGCGTGCGCGATTACATCTTTGTGTTGTCTGGAGCCTCGCACGCCTCCACGCATATGCATAATTTTCATTTTTAGCCAGGCCAACGACAGGATATTAACTACTAGGCATGCCAAACGCAGTGTGAAAGACATTCTCTTGAACCCTTAATTGATATAAATTGATCTGTGCTAGAGCATCCTTTTCTGCGATAAGTCATGGTTACTATTGTTACTAATGGTTAAAGGTAGGTTTCGCCAAATACTGGCATAACTACCTACATTAACGCATTAGTTTTGTTTTTGGAGCTGGTTATGTGCAGCATTGCAACGTAGTTGGTGTGAAGTATTTAGTGGTAAGGAAGATTGATTAATGGTTCGCAGTAGCTTGATACCGTGTGACAAAAGATTAAGCTACTTGGTCGCACTGTGCTCTCACCATGCGGTAGTCTAATTTTTGAAGTGACCATTCGTAATGTTAAATGTAGAAATATGAACACGTTTATAATTCTTCTGACTCTGAACACTTTTGGTAACATTCTCGTTATTGCTAGCTGGTTAAACGTACATTTGGAGATTGATGTAATGCATCTTGGGATTCGCATGCCACGTCGTTGTCATAATAGTAGATGCTTTCTAAAGGGACTGTTCAAAAAGTAGAAACTTATAGTTTGTCAGTTACGGGAAGGGAACTGGAAATGCCGTCCCTGACTCGAGGATACGGGTGACAACAGACACCCTAGAGGACAGAACGAGATTTATTAAAATTCCTTTCTAGTGTAGTGTTTTTGTTATTAAATGCCTGCAAAATGATGTGTCTGCCAGGTAATTCAGCGTACGCGACGATAGAAATGGCACGAGAACATTTAAAGCCTCTCGCGGGGCTGGGCAGCGGGAGCGGTGCCAGATTACAAATGACCAAGATCGGGATTTCTGTCCAGAAACTCGGCTCTCTATGCAGGAGCGCTTTGAGTGTTATATTAGCAGTGACCTCTATTAGCGGAGACGGCAGGGGTACCTGTTGCTCGTATGGAGAATCAGACGGAGAAGGAAAACTTACGTTCATTAATACAGATTTTGAGAGGTTCCTCTGTAGGACTTTCTCTTGTGGATTCTTTAGACCTGCGTTAGTGGTACTGGTCATTGAATGTGTTGAGGCTGGGCTGCCGAACCCACCCTCCTGGAAGATGAACCCTCATCCATGGTTCATTTCAACCTGATTCTACTAATAAGCAGCTCAATGAGACCTCTAGCTCCTCAATGAGGTGTGCTTGGTTAGGGTTGGAGTGAAAACCTATAGGACAATATCCAGGAACAGGTTGGTTAGCCCTGCTTTAAAGGCCTTGATCATTGAGCGGCTTCTTTAGAGTACATCACCATGGTAATAGTTTCCGTTTTATCTCCTTTAGTTTTATTTGTCTCTATCTGTGTTCTTATCTCATCCTCTTCCTGCCTCATGTATCCTACCATCCTCTCTCGCGGTCTTGTCTCTCGTGCATGTTGTGTCGTCCTCGCATCTTAAAACGTTTGACATTGGGGTTCTGGTTCAGTACGTGCCGCTGCGGTGAGCGTCTCCAGCTGTCTGAGCATCTGAGCTGGTAAAGGAACCCAGTTCCTGGACATCTACCATCCTGTAGGTTTTCGTTCCAACCCTAACAAAGCTCACCTCATTCAGCAGCTAGGGATCCTGTTGAGCTGCTAATTAGTGGAGTCAGATGCGCCAAATTAGGGTTGAAATAAAAACCTGCAGGGCGGTAGACCTCCAGGAACAGGGTTGGTTCTAAGCCATTGGGAACCCACTTCCTGGAGGACTGTTAGGGTTTCATAATTGCGTGCCAGCTTCTGCTCTTAATTAGTTCATTAAGACAGGTGTTTGCGTCAGGAACTCTGAACTGTGGCTCAGGGCTGCCATTTCCATTCTTTCCCTCCACTGTAGACCTGGGACACCGGTTGCGTGGAATCTGGCAAAACGGTGACATTTAATACCTCCTTAAAAAAAAAGAAAAGAAATCCAGATGTACTGCTGGCCTCCTAGGGCCACATTTGGCTGTCCAAGATGCAGACTGACTGACTTTTTCTTTTAGATCTGCAACTGTCTGCACTGCTAGACACGGCTTTCCTGACCTGTCATAATACCATCCGTTACCAGTTCACGCCGATCAGTTGTAACAGCTTAATACCGTAATGCCAGTTGGCCTTTTTTAAAAAGCTGTCTTGGGAGTATAGCCAGAGTACAACGGACAGCCCTGGCATTCAAATTCCAGTGAACGTACGAAGACAAAGCAGCGCTGTGGTTCTTTGGCTGGTGTCAGACTGCGGTGTGAGTAACGCACTGTGGCTGCATTGTGGACAGGTGAACGCCCGGCCCTTGTGAGGCCACGCCCGCGTAATGATGGGTTGGGCCGTGGAGGGACTCTGTGCCCAGCTCGTGGAAGTCCCTTTGTGTGCAGCTGGGGAGATTTCCCCCAGAAGGCATTCCACCGTATAATGAAGGCCACAAACGGCTTAACGAATGAAACAGGGCTTACATTTTACAAACTTAGCCTCAGTCTTCTGAGAGGAAGCGGTAGTCTCCCGAGCTGTAAAAGATACTCGACAGCTTCCCCACATTGACCAACCACTGAGTTTGAGTGCTCTGTTCTTCAGTGTGCTGCACTGTTGGTAGTTCTAGGCTGGCGCACGGGCGTCCTCCTCCGCTTCTTTTCCTTGCACAATCATTGTGCCCGGTACCCAACCTACCAGAGGAGGCGATACCACGCAAGAAGGAGGGGGCATATCCTGCCAAATGAAACCCTCTTAGTTAATTAGGGGCTGCCCCACAGGGCTGCTCACCACAGGCATGCAACTCTCAAAGAGCATTGGATTCCACTGCTTGAAATTAAATTTGGAAAATGTTCAAATTTACAAGAGTAATACAAATCCCTTACAATTAAAATGCAAACCGTCCCAAATTGAGTTTTGTCAACATTCTGTGTTCCGAAGTGCTTACCATCTCCACGTTAAACTGGTTACTGTTGATTTAAAACTGGGATTTTCAATCAAATAAATAAATGTCTTGTTAACCTTTTGCTACATTCTGCTACAAAGAAATTTGTTCAAAAATAAGGTCACTGAAAGTTCTTACAAAAGTTTTTTGAATGCCCTTGCAAAATCTTTGAATTTAGCATTTGCGTAGTCCTGTTAAACCAAAATAACCGTCGAACAGTGAATCACTTTAGAAAACTGGTTTGGTTGTCCGGTGATTTTCTTGAGTTATAATGGCTTATAGTAATTAAAGTACAGAACTCGTGGGGGGGGGGGGGGGGCGTGATTTATTGTATAGTATCGTGTTGTGTGTAGTTTGACCAGCTAAGCGCCGCTGCCGTTGTTAGCCTAGTTACAGTGGAAAAGGGCAGGGACAGAAGCCCGCTGCGTTCGTAACAGGATTAGTGTTATAACCGGGATGCCAGTGAAGCGCGTGTCGCTGGACCAGCATTGTACCGCGCGGGAAGCCCGTTGGCAACGCCTTCGGTAGCCACGGTTACGAGGCTGCTGCGTACCTTAATCCGACGGCTCCCCGGGAAGTGAAGTAATGGAATAAATATTTTCGTGAATTAGCGAACTGAGAAGAATGTTTTAGCCACCGGTGTTGAAAAGGCGCTACCCCGCCGAGGAGATTTAATGCGTAATCTTCCTGAGTAATGCGCCACACCCCCCAAACCCCCCCCCCCCCCTCCCCCCAATCAGCTCAGGCTATTGAGTGAAAAGTCATGCTATTACAGGAGGAATTAAATGCAAAGGGTACCCTTTCAAACTATGTAGGTCAGCAAAAGAGATCTAAGAGAAATGCACAAATCTACATAGTCTGGAACATACTGCACATTTATCTTGGGGCTTTTTTTATGGGCGTGTGTAATGTGGTGCAACGCTGGTCCATACCATTCTAGAAGAGGAACTCAGAACGCATGCAACTTCCTCTGGTTGGAAAGGGTGGAATTGTGAGTGCTGTTTATTGAGTTACTGAGTGGGTTATCATTTTTTTTATTATTGTTATTTTAACATAATGAATGTGATGTTTTGTTTTGTTTTTTGAAGGGGGGGGGGGGGGCATAATAGTGTAGGTTTGGATTTCCTGTGAGTGTGATTTCACATTGACTTTTCAGGCTTTGATTGTTATACTCCCACGTCCGAATTTTGAATTTCAGAGGAATAATTGTGTGCATGTGTGTGAATGTGTGCTCGTACATGTATGTGTGCACTCTCATACGTGTGCATACATTGCCATTTTGTGTTGTTTTGTATGTGCTTGCTTGGATGTGTTTGCAGGCATTTCTGTGTTTTCTGGTTTGTAGCAGGAGCCCCCATGATTATCGCTCTTGATGAGAGGGAAATGGCAGGAACATCTGCCCATTAACCTTCATTAGCTTCAGCGCTGTTGCGAGCTACTGTGCTGACTGCTGTGTGGTGTAGAGCTGCGCCGAGCCTCGCTGCGCTGGGGAAATGATCTCTAATTTGTCCTCTCCGTCTGTGCGACGGTGTTATTTCTGTCCTCGATGCGGTCCTATTCCATTCTGTAATTGGCTTAATTACCTAGGGTGAAACCACATCTCTGCAGCCACATGAACGGAATTATTCCATCCACCCTCTCGCCGAACCTCGCATTTAGTTACCGGGGAAACGGTTCGCATAGCTTCGAGCGAGCACGCCCGCGCAGATGCACACGTACGCACGAGCTGGAGCTGAGACACAAACAGACCTGGGAATTTCGCTGTCGACAAAACTGGTAAAAATATCGGTCACAAGTGCAGGTGAACTGCTCCTGCAGGGGGCAGCAGTGAGAACTGATTTTTCAGCCGGCTCATCTCGGTTGGACCCGAGTCAAACACTTTATTTGAAATGTTTTTTGCCCTTTAATTCTGGTAGCCAATAAGACAGGTTTATATGTATGCAGAAGAAATGTTATTCAGTTTGAACTAGCAGGTGTTTTTATTGTAATATTGCTGAGGGAAGCTGTAGCCTCAGTGATGGAAAATGTTGAGTCAGAGTCCAGGGTTAGAGGACCAGATGGGTCCACTCAACCAGCTGCATCCACAGGGAAATAGTTGATTCAGCATTTTTAATGTTGACTGTGTTAGTGACATTGCAAGGTTTTTTAAAACATAAAAACAACTCATCTCATCTTTTGTTGCAGTTTTCATCAGAACTTAGTCTAGACAAGTAAAATTCCAGGAGATTATTGACAATTAAAAAAATAATAGTAATCACCATTTTATGCTTTGTTCGTTTAACCTTTGATTTTGTTATAATTGGATCCACTGAGCCGGGCTTATAAGTCCTGGCACCAAATTCCTGAAGGTTTCCAAGCTGTATTTTACATTTTACATCATTTGGCAGACACTTGGACTCCAGAGTGACTTACAGAAGTGCTTTGAACTTCAACAAAACAAGATTGTAAAAAAAAAAAAAAAAACTCAGACAACTATTTTTCACAGAATTAGTGCTCATTTTTTTTGTTTTGTTTTTTAGGGGTGGGTGCAGTCAGAGTAGAGTAAGTAAGCATTTGGAAAGCTTTAATTGCATAGAGAACAGGTAAAAGTAAATAAGGTAAGTGTAAGGTAGGTAAGTGTGTAGATGTTGACTGAAGAGTATGTCTATACGTACTTTTCTCTTTCTCACCCTCTCCTTCCTTCTTTCTCTCGACAATTCTGATTGGTTCTGTCGCACTGACCGGAATTACAGTCCTAGTGTTGGCGGCAGCTTGGGGCGAAAGAAGTCTCAGATTTAACGTGAAAAGGTCTTGAACATCGGACACTTTCTGCAAAGCAGACATGGAACGTGGATGAAAAAATTCACTTTTATTTCGTTTTTGTTTTTGTGTCTCTTGCTCTCCCTCGGTCTGCGGTAGCACACTGTGGAAGCCGCTCCTTCCCCTTCTCTCTCTCTCCCTGGAGGGGCGGTGGTCTCACAGACCTCCTGAGGCTCGGCACGGAAGCGGGGCTGGTTTGCGATACTCTGCGCTCTCTGTATGTTTCTGGGGAACGCTCCGTTCTTCCACCCCTGTTACCGAGCGACAGGGAGGGCCCGGCCGCCGGTCCCATCTCTGCTGGCGTGTCCCAGAGTCTCCCTGTACTGGCCGCGCTCGCCGAATCTGCGCTTCGTCCACGTTTTCCCGCCTTTAAAGATTGTCACCGCGGTCGGCTAATCTCGCGTGGTGCATTCTCTTGTTTTCGAGCCTGATGGCTTCTTGCCACGTTTCTCTTTGGTTCTGAAAAGGGAATTTGGTTTTGTTGGGCTGTCGAAGGTAGTTTTAGAGCAGAGGTAACGTTCCCAAGGCCTTGCTGGCAGGTTTAATCCCCGCACCCAAAAGGGTGTGCGTCTATTCACACGAACCGGAATGTTCCAGATATACCTTTGTGGTGAATTCCCAAGGCAAAGGTAAATGCTTTGAAAAACGGGAACAAGGAAACCTCAGAATTCAGAACAGGTTTGCATCGTGGCTTGTGGTAAATTATTCTCTGTGTTGGAAAGTGGGGCGGAACTCCAGATGTGACGTGATGTCACGTCCTGTCTCGGAGCACACTGATAAGAGTCGATAGAGACGTCACGCGCACGCCTTCCATTCCTCTCTCAATGACCCCGGCCCCCCTCTCCTTTTCTCCCACCTCAGCAGCCTTGCTCCCACCCCACCCCCACCCTCCGGCTGCGAGTGTGGCCTTGCGCGTTTGCGCACAGCTGTGCAGTCTCACTCCAGCTGCGCAGTCGGCAGCGCAGTCTCCAGCTGTGGTGTCAGGCTGGAGGTCCGCCCCTCCGTATTTCCCCTGTCCTGTGGGAAACCACCGGGGGGGGGGGGTTTCCTCGTCACCACAGCGGGGACTCGAGCCGTAAAGGTTGCAGGTTCGAATCCCCAGCCGGCTTGCTGTGCCCATGCTGTGACCAGCCTGAGACTGATGGTCTGCCAGTGCAGGTGTTCAGGCCGGTCTCTGCTGTTGAGACTGAGACTGAGTCGCCAGATGTGTAACTCAGCCCCTGCCTGGCGAGCGGCACGCTGTCGCGAATGATCCACCGGGTGACTTTTGTCCCGTCTTCCCGCAGGTGAACTTCACGACCCGTTCTTTGGTCATGTGACCAGCCGCGAGCGGACGGGTGATTCATTATTGGCCGCATACTGACCAGAGAGAGAGAGAGAGAGACAGAGCCCCGGCGGACGAGCGAGAGAGAGAGAGAGAGAGGCGGAGTGCGAGACTCCGAAGAGAGCGGGCGGACGAGCGCAGAGGGGACATGGGCGTGGGGAAGAACACCATGTCCAAATCTTTGGACTCCGCGGGGGACGCAGAGAAATACGAGGAGGACACCAAGACCGGCGAGGACTTTTACCCGATTCCTGTGAGTACTGTGTGTGTGTGTGTGTGTGTTAGTGTGTTAGCGTGTGTGTTAGCGTGTGTGTGTTTGCGTGTGGTGTGCGTGTGCGGTGCGCGTGTGTGCGTGTGTGTGCGCGTGTCTGTGTGTTGTGTGTGCTGTGCGTGGTGTGTGTGGTGGTTCGCGTGTGGGTCAGTGTGTGCGTGTGTGTTTGTTTGTGTTAGTGTGTGCGTGTGTGTGTGTGCGTTCGCGTGTGCATGTGCGTGTGTGTGTTTGTTTGTGTTAGTGTGTGCGTGTGTGTGTGTGCGTTTGTGTGTTTGTTTGTGTCAGTGGGGCCTGTTATGATCATTGAGTGTGTGTGTCTTTACTGTATCCTGTACAGTACCGTGTTGTCCTCCAGGTCGGTGTGCCTCTTTGTGATTACGGTTTCTCACACCCCCACCCTGGTTTTGTTCCCTTTATCTGAGCACTGCACACTGCACACTTTCTTACAGTCTTTAATGGATCATGCCAAATTCCAGCCTCAGAGTGTTTAATCTCCACACAACCACTGTCTGTGTACCTCCATCCTTGTGATACTGCCTGGGAACTAGTCTCCCCCACCCCCCGCCCCCCACGCACCCACACGCTCCACCACCATGGGTCATTACACCACCCCAACAACACACACAGAAATATACACCACACACACAGTACATAGACCACACAGCACATTCAGCTTCACAAACAGCACACAGACCACACACACACACACACACACACACACACACACACACACACACACACACATACCACCAGTGCAGCACACAGAGGCCCAGGCACCCTATCCCGTGGCTGTAAACAGCCCCCTCTCAGGTGTATGTGGTGAAACAGGCTTGGGCAGGCAGTCACTGAGTAAAGCCGGTCATAATTACACTGCTCCTCCTCTTAACAGGAAGCCGGGTGTCTACTTACGCCTTCAGTCACGGCTGGAGAGGCAGCGGTACGCCCACCTGCCCCTGCCCTGCCCCACCTCCTCTGGGGGTTGGGGGGGGATTATACTGGTGCCAGACGCCTCCACCCTTGTCACAAAGCATCTCTTTTAGAATCAGCCACCATGCTGTACATATCCAAATGGTAAATGGGCTGCATTTGTATAGCGCTTTTATCCAAAGCGCTTTACAATTGATGCCTCTCATTCACCCATTCACACACACACTCACACACACACACACACACACACACACACAAACGGTGAAAGGCTGCCATGCAAAGTACCAGTCAGCTCATTGGGAGCAATTAGGGGTTAGGTGTCTTGCTCAGGGACACTTTGACACGCCCGGGGTGGGGGATCGAACCTGGCAACCCCCCCGACTGCCAGACAACCGCTCTTACCTCCTGAGCTGTGTCGCCTCCAGCAGTGTCCACTGGCCTGGTGCTGTATGTCTAGCACTCCACACCTGTTTTAGACGCACCTGAGCGTGGACACACACGTTTTAGCCGCGGGCATCATGTGCAAACCGTAGCAGATCGCTTTGGGGTCCATCTCCCTCGTTCTTGTCCCCTGTCTGCCCCCCCCCCCAATCCCTGACCCCCCAGTCATGCCTTTCCTCCTTCACTTTACTTCCCTCTGCACTTTCTCCTCTCTAGCTGTCCCAGCTGCCATCTTTAAATAAAGTGAGGGGGGTATTCTCATGCAGGACATTTAAGCTACTGAAGAGGGTACCAGGAGTACTTATCAAGGGGTGGGGCTCACTGAGGTTTGGGGTACATTGCAGTCATTTTAGTAGGCGCTCTTATCCAGAGTGACTTGCATTGTATCCAGTTATAAGGCTGGATATATGGAGCAATGCAGGTTAAGTACCTTGCTCAAGGGTACAACGGCAGTGTCCTATTGGGGAATCGAACCTGTGACCTTTAGTTTACAAGACCAGCTGACTTACCCATTATACTACACTGCCGCCCGTACAATAAAATAAGGTAGGGCATAATCACAGATGATAATAAGACTGTCCTAATGGACAACTTGAGCGTAAACTTTGAGTCACTGAAAAGGGTGCCGTTTCTGTGTAAGATCTGGAAAGACCAGGCTAATGCATGGCTAATGAAACTCATTAAATCATTGGCATGATGGCGAGACAAACATCTCCTCCCCCCCCACCTCACCCCTGACCCTCCTGGCAAGGACACCGGGTTCTCATGGGAAACCGCTGGAGGCAGACGCAACAGGGCCGGCCTTCCGACGGCCTCCCGCTCCTGCCCCCAGCTCCCAGCATGCCTCGCTCCCTGCCTTATCTAAAAGTGGGGGGTCGGAGGTCAGGGAGACCACCTGCCTGCGTTCCTTGTCTGTGCCTTTCTCACGGGGCCCGTGTGCGTTCGGTACAGTCTGTGCCTCAGAGAGGGGAGAACGGTGGAGCGGGGAAGAGGAGTGTGTTCAGACACCGTAATAAGCCATTAGTGCCTCCCGCGTTCTCTCTCTTTTCTCTGACCTTTTCCTCCTCTCCGTCTCTCTCTCTTTCGCTGGCCCTTCTATTCAGAAGGGTTTCTTTATGTTTGAGAGAGAGAGAGAGAGAGGGGGAAAGGGAGAGTCGGAGGAGGGGAAGAGAGAATTAAGTAAAGCAGTGAGAGAGAGAGAGAGGAAGGGGTGGGTACAAGGGGTGGTTCTGTGCCCCACGGTGGCTTGTACTTTCTCGTATGTGTTCATTTCACTTTTATACTGTAATAGTCCCTCTTTCATTGGAACATTCTGCTTCTGTGTGTGTGTGTGTGTGTGTGCGCGCACCCATGCATCCATGCCTGCATGCGTCTGTGCATGCATGCATGTGTGTGTACACGTGTGCACACGTGCATGAGTGTGCATGTGTGTGTACATGTGTGCACGCGTGCATGAGTGAATGTGCACTTGTGTGAGTGTCCATGTGTCTTTGCATGTATGAGTGTGTGTCAGAGTGTGTGTTTGTGAGCGAGTGCTTGCATTGGTTATTAGTTATTAGTTATAGTGCGTTAGTGTGCGTACTCCTCACGCCCCTGTGTCCCCGCTGCAGGTGGCAGGTAATGGGGAGGCCCAGTCCAGCCCAGACCAGGACGCCGAGGACACAGAACTCATGGCCATCTACGCCAAGGAGAGCCAGGCAGCAAAGAGGGTGAGGAGAAGGAGGAGGAGGAGGACTGGGGTCCCCGGTGTCCGCCCGGGGCCCGGCGCGGGGCTGTGGAATACCGCACCCCCGCTCGCGCTCTGACCCGCCCCCCCACGCTCGTGCTCCGACCTGTCGGGAGCACCGATTGGTCCTTGTTCTGGGGTTCTTTGTGTATTTCACTGAGAGAGTCTCTGTACCTCTCTGCCCTCTTCCTCAATCTCGATCAGTCAGTCAGCCAGCAATCTGCCGATAAGGAAATTTAATTTGTAATTTAAGAGGTTGCAGGTTCAAACACCAGCTTGGGGGCACTGCCATTGTACCTTTTGGAAGTAAAGCATTCTGCCTCAATTTGTTCCGGTCATTGTCCAGCTTAATAAATGGACTTGCCTGAATAAGTATGTCCAAGCAAATAGGCAGTGAAGAAAGAAATGCAGTAGAGCAGGGGGCTCATCCTGTCCCAGAAGGCTCTGTGCTGGCTGTTTTCTGTCCGAGCAGCGAAGCAGCCGATTCGCATAATCACAGTTCCTCAGTCATGTCCTTGCTCGGCTGAATCAGATGTTTCAGCAGTAGAGTAGACCAAAAGCCAAACCCCCACACAGAACCTTCCGGATAAGATTAGTCACCACGGCTACGGAGCTTCCTCCAGCCTTGTAAGCAGGGCTTTTCTGACCTAGCCTTGCTTAAGGGTGATTTGACATTACGGTACTGAGTGATCTGAATTTGACGGAGTCTAAGTTGTTCTCATAGCCCTTTCAACGCCTGGTTTGTCCCAAGGTGCAATTGGTGGGATACCAACAAAAAAAACAAGCCATTCTTGGCAAATGCAGCAGTTTTGCCACGCAGAGCCTGTACCAAGGAAAAGAAAATATTGCCGCGTTCTAATATAAACACAATAACAAAACCCTGAGATACGACTGGACACGGTCACGGTCAAATCGTTAATCTGGAAGAGGCCCGCGTACTTCCATAGTATTACACAGGTGGCGGGTAGTAAATATCATACTGGAACACGAAATGAATGTGACCCCATGGCTCTCAACGCCCGAATGTTGACGCGTTTTGTTTGTTCTCTTTCTACTGCGAGCGAGTGCGCAAGGTTTCGGCCAATGTTTAGTCTCTGTCAGGTCAAACAAATTGCCTTGGTGAAGATTACAGCGCTTCTCCAGGGTTGTCATGAGGCCAGGGCTTGGCTGGGGGGGGGGGGGGTCTGCACTCGGCCTCCATCCACTGCACCTCCTCTGTTGCTTTCCACACGGTGAACATTTCTCTCTCTTCACCGGTTGGAACTGCTGACTGGCTTATGTTTCTGTTGGCTTGTGTTTAGTTAGTGTTCTAGGTGCCATTGACATTTCCTGCGGAATTAGAGGGAAATGTGAAAATGCAATGCGAAAGCTCTGTGGCTGTTTTTAGCCAAGGTTTTGCGGAATGCAGTTGCTCAAACAGATGTGAAATGAGCGCAGCACGGGTTTGGGGAGATCCCCCCCCCCCCCGCATGTCCCCAATGTGGTCTCTTCTTCCATTTGGGTCACTGTTTCTCTCTTTGACTCTCAGCACATCATAGAGAGGTTAGTATAATGTCAGAGAACGAAAAGACATTTTTGAGCGTTTTATTGGACATGGTGAAATGGATGCTCTCTCATTGCATTGCTTTTGACTGTTGTGCGTGTGTGTGTGTGTGTGTGTGTGTGTGTGATGTAGAGTTCCTTCTCTGAGACGGTGGACAGTGCAGATGATCTCGATGCTCAGCGAATGGACATGATCTACACCATCGAGGACACGCCTCCCTGGTACCTCTGTCTATTCCTGGGCCTGCAGGTGAGTTTGTGCACTAAATTAACTTTACCTCGCATGCACACACACACACACACACACACACACACACACAAACCTGTGCACACTCACTCGCTCACACACATTCACAGAAGCACACTCAAACATGCATATTTGGCATGGGCACAGAAGTGCAAGCACACACAGACACTGACAGATGCACACTCACCAGGTCCTGACCTCTCTCGCTCTCTCTTTCCCTCTCTCTCTCTCTCCTCGTCTCTCCCTCTCCCCCCATCTCTCTCTCTCTCTCCGCAGCACTACCTGACGTGTTTCAGTGGCACCATCGCGGTGCCCTTCCTGCTGGCGGAGGCTATGTGCGTGGGCTTTGACCAGTGGGCCACCAGCCAGCTCATTGGCACCATCTTCTTCTGTGTGGGCATCACCACCCTGCTGCAGACCACGCTGGGCTGCCGGTACGCGGGGGCGAGGGGAGGCTGGATCGGGGGGGTCAGCTTGCTGTTTGTTTTTCAAAAAACTTATCGGTAAAAACATCTGCATTCATCATGACCTATTTAAAGTTCCAAAAGGTCTGGGGCTGCCAAGTATGCAAAAGAATCAGTGTAATGCAAAAAAAAAAAGCATGGGGTTTGCGCGTGATCGCGGCTGCAGTTCACAGACAGTTGGCCAGTGTAGAGAGACAGGAAGAATTAGGAGGAGAGAGAGGGAGAGACGTGCGACAAAGGTCGGCGGCCGGATTCGAACCGCCGACGTCGCGGCTCGCAACGAGCATGTGGATAGCGCTCTACGGGCTGCGCCACTAGAGCCCCCTCGTCAGCAGGTTATTTTTGCGTGCTCGTCGTACGTTTGGTTCTCCGGCTGTGGCCACAATGCGTCATACTGGTCTTCCGAGGTTTCTCTCTTGCCTCTTCTGCCAGAAGATTTGCAGAGCGGCTGGTGGACACCATCATGTGACCACTTCTCTCGGTGGACCTCAGCATTAAACTTGTCCCACCCCTGGGGACACTGTCCCAATTGAGCTGACTAATGCCGCTAACCCAATAGAGCTGACTAATGCAGCTAACCCAATAGAGCTGACTAATGCAGCTAACCCAATAGAGCTGACTAATGCCTCTAACCCAAAAGAGCTGACTAATGGCACTAACCCAAAAGAGCTGACTAATGCCACTAATCCAAAAGAGCTGACTAATGGCACTAACCCAAAAGAGCTGACTAATGGCACTAACCCAAAAGAGCTGACTAATGCCGCTGACCCAAAAGAGCTGACTAATGGCACTAACCCAAAAGAGCTGACTAATGCTGCTAACCCAAAAGAGCTGACTAATTCCGCTAACTCAAGATCGAATACCCAACAGCCCTGACTAATTCCACCAACCTAAGGCTACAAATCGGTGAACTAAGTACTGTCAATAACCCAAGGTTAATAATGCAAGACAGCAGACTAATGTTGCTAACCCACGGTTAATAATGCAAGACAGCAGACTAATGTTGCTAACCCGAGGTTACTAACCCAACAAAGCTGCCTAATGTTGCTAAAAGCTCGTTAGCAATAATTTGGCAGTAAATGGCTGTTTTCAGTGTCACTGGTGATGTTCTAAATGCATGGTAGGTGTATGCCCGAACAGCCAGTTAGACCTTCATTAAAACCCAGCTCTGCAAGTAAACAGTTTAGTGAGTACTGTAAGTTGTCACTGAGGTGTACTCATTTCGAAAGCTTTTACCTCCCACTCCATCGACTGCAGAGCACTGTTGTATCTTCATCTCCACTGTATCTCCTCATCTTTTGGTCTGTTTTGTCTTCTGTTCACCTTTCACCTCTTTTTCTTCCTCAGAGAGAAACTTGCTTGTTTCTTTCTCGCTGTGAGCTTCCTCTTTCTGCACTCATCTCTTTGCCACATGTTTTGAGCACCTGTGAGTTGTCAACTGTCCCCAAAAAGGCCCTTGCAAAATATTATTTCCTTTAGAACTTAGGCACTCCAGTACATTTTAGGATATATTTACATGTAACGACATCCCACCTTATATTTGCAAGTTTACCGGGGTTTGTTATGTTGAGTGGTCGAGAAGGGGTCTGCCTGTAGCCTCACCCCAGGCTTTTGGGGCGATGGTCTGCGCCCAGCCGGTAACGCGAGTATGGTTGAGGGGGAACGAAACGCGACCATGTGTGGCCGTCCGAACACGGGTACCTCTGACTCGCTGTCTCCCTCAGGACCTCTGCTAGATGCACCTGTAAGTGCCCCCCCCCCCCCTTGTTTCTAGTCATCATGTGCCACCTGATCTCCCTTTTGCAAATTCAATGAAGTCCTGTGTCCTCCAGTTGAGTCACCCCCAACCGATCTGCACGGAATGGGCCAACCGTTACTTCTTAGATGTTCAGGTGGGGTAATGTCATGTTCAGGCGTCATGTTCAGTGTTCAGGTGAGGTAATGTCTTGACGTTGACAGCTGGCTCAGGGTTTTCCCAGCCGTGGTGCTGCAGCTTTGGCCTTTGGTCGACTTTGGTCGGCTCTGCTGTGTTTTTGTTCCGTATCCTCGCGGATCACCTCCAGGGCTCACAGCGAAAACAGGCCCTTGGGGGTGGTCGTGACGAAGGTTGACGCGACGACGGACGCTCTCCGGAATTTAGGCAAAACGGCGGGCCCATGCGGGCCGAGTGGCCTATCTTCATCGTTTCTGTCTTTATGCTTTATGTTTCTAAAATAGAGGGGAAGAAAAACTGCCCTCAGGAATAGAACTTGGCCAGTGCAGGTCGGTTCAGTCCCTGAGGTTGGTTTTCATATTTTGGCAGCATGGAACGGAGCAAGGCGCACCCTGCACTGGCTATTTTACCACTGCGTGTGTGTGTGTTATGTGTGCGTCGTTTCCATAGCCTCTGACCTGAAAGTCCACAGGGCTCTGCTGCTTTGCTTGTGAAGACCAGAACGCTGGCTTTTGAAAGACCCTCCTCGCTGTCTCTGGTTATTGTGCTACAACGCTTGTGTCTCTGCAGTGCGTCACGCATCGCAACTTAAAATCATTTTAGTGAACGCAAAGAGAGGGACTCTGGAAAGAGAGCGAGGGAGGGAGGGAGGAAGGAAGTGAAAGGGTTGGGCAGACTGATGATGAGCTGGTCATTTTTGGTGACTCATTCTTGTAAGTGGGTGAATTGTGTGGTTTTCGATTCGGTTGTGATCCTGACTCGAAATAGTTTTTTTTTTTTGTTTGTTTTTTTTAAACCACACTTTCACAGATGTCTGCTGTCTCTCCTGCAGCAGGGTGGGAGTTTGAGGTAAGCAGAGGCCGTGGCTCTTTGTGTGAAAGGGGAAGTAGCGCCCCGTGAGGTTTTTCAGTTCATTTTTCTGCCCCACGCGTTTGTCTGGTGACCTGTGAGCCGTGCAGTGACGAGCAGAGAGAGCGGCCTGTAACGCACGCCAGTTTCGTGAAAGACAGCAGAAACGCGGGTTCACTTCATCTTTCCTTTCAGTGCACTCACGGTTATTCCTCTTTGTCATTCCTCTTTTTTTATTCTTCTCACTTATTTCTAGTTATCCTGGTCAGCCACCTTCTGGTTTTGTTGGCACTTTTTTTTGGAGAACAGCTGGTTTTCTAAATGCGGACCTCGGTCTATCAGCTGAGCTCTCTGGCTGAAGGACTGGTGAGGATCTATGGTGCTGTGACAGCCTGATACCAATGACCTTTCTCCCTCCATCCACTCCTCTACCATAGCCATGCCGACCTGGCAGAGCCCCCTCGGACGTTTGTGGTGACACCGTGTGGCCAACATGCGCCATTGCGACACGGAGCTCAGACTGACCTCTGTGATTTTAGTGTGTCAATCGGGATGTACAAGTCAAAACTGCTCACACGGCACAGAAAATTAAAACATATAGAAATTATCTGTTTTTTTTTTATGTTATCAAATTAGAAGTGTTTGTTTCCCCTGTTTCTCAGCTTTTCTCGCTCTCTCTCTCCCTCTCCAGCCTCCCCCTGTTCCAGGCCAGCGCTTTTGCATTTCTGGCTCCTGCTCGTGCCATCCTGTCCCTAGATAAGTGGAAATGTAACGCCACAGGTAAATTTCACGCACAAACGCATACGCAGGCACACCGCACATGTACACACACACACGCACACACACACACACACACACTCACTCACTCACTCACTCGCCCATCCATCACACAAGCACAGTGCAAAAACATTATAACATCCCATACGCATCACCCCACGCACGCACATATGTGCACACAGGGGTATCTGGGAATATCAGCCTCAGTTGTAAAACTCTTTCTTTCTTTGTTCTTCTGTTTCTCCCTCCCTCCATTCTCAGCTGTCCCGGAGTTCAACAGCACAGAGCTGTTACACACCGAGCACATTTGGTATCCACGGATACGGGAGGTAAGGGAGAGAGTGGAGCGGTGGCGTCATTGATCCTCCTCCTTCATACTCACTGCACCTTGGACTGTGACACACTGTGGACCTTCCCATAAGCCATTTCCTGTGACGCACTCTGGACCTTCCCATAAGCCATTTCCTGTGACACACTCTGGACCTTCCCGTAAGCCATTTCCTGTGACACACTCTGGGCCTTCCCGTAAGCCATTTCCTGTGACACACTCTGGGCCTTCCGTACCATTCGTGACCACTCTGGGCCTTCCGTAAGCATTCTGTCCTCTAGAGTCGTGACACACTCTGAGCCTTCCCATAAGCCATTTCCTCTGACACACTCTGGGCCTTCCCATAAGCCATTTCCTGTGACACACTCTGGGCCTTCCTGCCATTCTGTGACACTCTGGGCTTCCTGCCATTCTGTGGGCACATTCACTCAGACACTCATTGCCTCCCTCTCCCAGACCAGGGCCTTCGTGTCGTCCCTGATCGAGGTGTGCATCGGGGCACTGGGGCTCCCCGGGGTGCTGCTCAAATACATCGGCCCCCTCACCATCACCCCCACCGTGGCCCTCATCGGCCTCTCTGGCTTCCAGGCTGCTGGGGAGAGAGCAGGAAAGCACTGGGGAATCGCCATGCTGTGAGTGGAGCTCAGGGTCCCGTTAATACATGCATTACGGTAACTGCATAGTCGCAGGCTCAGGTGAATTCCTTTGCAGATATTACGGTAACGGTACACTTATACACATGCAGGTTCATTCTTCTTACATGTATTATGGTGACCACAAACATAATTAAAGTAACTACAGACTTAATACCTGTGCATCAGGGTCATGATCATTGCTTTACACACGTTGCCGTTACCAGCAACTTCCAGAGTAAGGGCCCTGCTTTTATACACATTACGGTTACCAGACTTTCCTGGTAAACGAGAAGAACATTAGCGTCAGTGATGGTGCTTGTAGGACGGTGGTGAGCGACCGGGCCGTACCTCTCTCTCTGCAGGACCATCTTCCTGGTGCTGCTGTTCTCCCAGTACGCGCGCAACGTGCAGCTGCCGCTCCCCGTCTACAAGTCCAAGAAGGGCTGGACCTCCTACCGCCTGCAGCTCTTCAAGATGTTTCCGGTGAGTTCCGCAGGCGTGAGGCGTAGGGGGGCGGGGCTCGGCGATTGATTAACGGAGCAGCTGATACGAAATGTTCTCTCTGTGTTTCTGGAATGTTTTGGTAATGTGACAGTAACATTTGTGAGAACATTTTGTATGGGGGTGGGGGGGGGGGTCGTGAGGTGAATGAGAGAGTTTTGGGCAGCCCTGCTCAGGAAGCTGTTTTAGTGTCCGTGTAGTGTGCTGTGCTCCTTTCTATCTTTCTGAGTCACGTGTCATTCCTCTTTCTTCCTCCCTTTCTTCCTCTTTCCTTTAAGGCATGTGCTTACTTGCTGTAGTTGTAGTCATGCCTGTGTGTCATGGAATTTTTGTGTTTGTGAATTTGGGGACTAACACGGGATCTCTTTATAATCTCTCCCTCTCTCTTTCTCCCTGTCCATCCCTCTCTCTCTCTTTCTCTTCCCCTCTCTCTTTCTCCCTGTACATCCCTCTCTCTTTCTCCCTGTCCATCCCTCTCTCTCTCTCTTTCTCTTCCCCTCTCTCTTTCTCCCTGTCCATCCCTCTCTCCCTTTCTCTCTCTCTCCCTGTCCATCCCTCTCTCCCCCTCCCCCTCCCTCTCTCTCTCTTTCTCTGCCCCTCTCTCTCTCCCAGATAATCATGGCGATCCTGGTGTCATGGCTGCTGTGCTTCATCTTCACCGTGACGGACATCTTCCCCCCGCAGAAGGACCAGTACGGGTTCTACGCCCGCACCGACGCCCGCCAGGGCATCCTGTCTGCGGCCCCCTGGTTCAAGGTCCCCTACCCCTGTGAGTGCTTTAGGGAGTTAGTCAGCTTGTTTGAGTGAGTGAGTGCCAGCCCTGTGGATTCACTGATTCAGTCCTACAGCTAACGGTACCGCGCCATTTGAGTGAATCACTGATTCAGTCCTACAGCTAACGGTACGCAGCAGCCATTGAGTAGAGCAGATTCAGTCCTACAGCAAGGTACGTCCATTTGAGTGAATACTGATTCAGTCTACAGCTAACGTACGTTCCATTTGAGTGATTCCACGATTCGTCCTAAGCTAACGTACGCGTCCATTTGAGTGATTCACTGTCATGTAACTTAACGTACTGCGCTACTTGAAATAGGACTCAGCGCTTCAGGCCTGCAGCTGGCCTGGGAGTACTGAGTAACCAGCTGTCTGCGTCTGATCTTTACCCACAGTTCAGTGGGGCCTGCCCACCGTGTCAGCAGCGGGAGTGATCGGCATGATGAGTGCGGTGGTGAGCAGCATCATCGAGTCCATTGGAGACTACTACGCCTGCGCCCGCCTCTCTGGCGCCCCCCCGCCACCCATACATGCTATTAACAGGTACTGCAGCCCCCCCAAAAAATGATATCCAAACCACCACACCCCCCCTCCATTTCTTGGCAGCTATTTGTTTAATTTATGTATGTCTTTGGGCACACAGTCGAATGCATGATGACTTCCTCAAACTGTTATGTGAACAAATGCGTTAAATGCATTACAGCAGTGGTACAGCAAGTTTACACTGAAAAAGGTAACTCTTACCATCTCGCCCCACTCAAAACCCGCGCACCCCTCTCCATCTCCCAGGGGGATCTTCATAGAGGGCCTGTCCTGCGTGCTGGACGGCGTGTTTGGGACGGGGAACGGCTCCACATCCTCCAGCCCCAACATCGGGGTGCTGGGAATCACCAAGGTAACGCCTCACTTGTGTACATTATGAGTGACGATGTCGTCGATGACATCATCGGTGTCCATGACGCTGGGATCGCTAATGCTGCGATTACTGCGTTAGCATCGCCCCCTGCTTTCATTGCCCGGAGTGACTGATTTTATGACGGTGTTTTTATTAGCTTAGCGGATAAGGTCCATATAGAAAAGAGGCAGAAGAGCAAACAGCATCTCCCCACTGCCTTCAGGCCACAGTCAGAGTGGCCTAAACAGACTGAACAGTTTTGGAGTCCAGACTGAGGAGGATATTGATAATTTGTCCTTCTGTTTTGATGTGCTGCATTTATTGTTAAGTTTGGCACCGTAAAACAGTGAACAGGTGGGAATCCCCTGTCCATCACACAGACGCCGCTCACATTTCTCTGTGCGGTTCTTTGCCTATGTTACAGCCTGTCAGGCAGCCTTAAACTCACCAGCCTATACCGCTTTGAGTTTACTGTTCCTAGCAGGTTGCAGCCTACAGAGATTGTGATTGTGACCGTCGTGCAGCCTGACTTATTATAGCTCACATTTTAAATGTATATTATCCTGTTTATATCCCCTTTGCTGGGCTCGAACCCGCAACCTGAGCGATTTGACAGTCGAGTGCAAGCACGGCCGGGCAGTTGAATTCAAAACGCAGTGATCAAAAAAATGTTTGAGTAGGAGCGCTTCCTGGACTCAAATTGAGTTTGTTTGAGGTGCTCTTTGGATGGGATACGTATAGACATCAAAATCGAAGAAAACTCCGAGGCACTCTCTTTTTTAACAATTATAAAATGCCTTTTTTGTTGTGGCTCGGTCATATTAAACCTTAGACCTTCGAAACGTAGCGGCTTTGCCCCAAAGCGTAAAAGCGACCTCCCTCCGTTAGCGGTCGCGAGCCCGCACCCCCCCCCCCCCCCTGCGCGCGGTTGAGAGCTGGTCCCTCACGGCGCTGTTTCCCCCCCCCCGTGTGTCCTGCGCAGGTGGGCAGCAGGCGGGTGATCCAGTACGGGGCGGCGCTCATGCTGCTGCTGGGCCTGGTGGGGAAGTTCAGCGCCCTGTTCGCCTCGCTCCCGGACCCCGTCCTGGGGGCGCTCTTCTGCACCCTGTTCGGCATGATCACCGCCGTGGGCCTCTCCAACCTGCAGTTCATCGACCTCAACTCCTCCCGCAACCTCTTCGTCCTGGGCTTCTCCATCTTCTTCGGCCTCATGCTGCCCAGCTACCTGAGGCAGAACCCCCTGGTCACAGGTACGGGCGGAGCGAGCGAGAGAGAGAGAGAGAGAGACAGGGTTTGGGTCTGTCTCATTTCAGTTCAGTTCATTTCAGCCAGTTCAGGAAGGAAACTGAAATTCTGCTGATTAATTTAGGCAAATTGGCGTAATGTTCTATGACAAATCCATATCCCCCCTTCACCCACATTTCCTGCATTGATATATGATTGAGCACTGTCGTGCTAACAGCTAGCTTTCAGGGTTCTTTTGTTTATTTAATGTTTTTACCCTCCTTATGTAAACATTATTGCCCGGTTACTAATCTTTCTGTTCTCTCTCTCTCTCATAGGCATTGTCAGTATTGACCAAGTGCTGAATGTGCTCCTGACGACGGCCATGTTTGTTGGGGGCTCAGTGGCGTTCATTCTGGATAACACTATTCCAGGTGAGTGTGTCCTGGCTCTGGGCTTTAGCCTCTGCACACACACACACACACACACACACACACACACATGCACGGAAACACGTACACGCATGCAAATTTCACACAAACACGAAGGTTCAAGGACACACACACACATGGACACACACATATGCAAGCTCGCACACACCAGGCCCTCACTCTCTCTCTTCCCTGAAATCATGCATGTTTGTTACGGTAGCACTTTGCCAAAGTACATCATTTGTTAAAAGCAAAATTACAGGTCAATGGAATAGTAATATTAATCACCCCCCCCCCCCTCCTGCAGGCACTCCGGAGGAGCGTGGTATCAGGAAACTGAAGCTGGGCTCGGGCCCTGGGGGGGGGGAGCTCGAGAGCCTGCGCTCCTACGACCTGCCGTTCGGCATGGACTTCCTGCGCAGGCACCGCCTCTTCCAGTACCTCCCCATCAGCCCCACCTTCACGGGATACCGCTGGAGGGGAGCAAGGGGGGCGTGCCGCAGGGGGGTGGGGAGGGGCGGAGGGGGCGAGGGAGGGGGCGGGGCGTGCAGTGGGGACGAGAGTAGCGTATAGCTGGGAGGGATGGGGCAGGGGGCAGGGTAATGCCAAATCCACGAGACATTCCAGTTTTTTTCGGTTTTTGGTTTTCGGTGTTTTTGGTGACGTTTCCCCCTCCATCATCGTTGTTACTGTGGGGGCCACAGTTTAATGTGGGACAGTTCCATTTTGTGCCAGTAGAGGGCGCGGCTGCTTCATCCCAGTCACTCCCCAGGTCGTATATATATATCTTTCAGAGTATCACGGTTCTAGTTTAGGCTTTTTGTGCTTTTTTTTTATATTTTTGATTTTTTTTTAAAGGCACGCACCTCACCAACCCTCACACTACATTTCTCACAGCGAACCGTTAGCGCGGTCGAGCCCAAACTCACACGGCTCGAGGCGGACGGGCTCGAAGGAACGTTTGTTTTCAAAGACTCTGAAGGTCAAGTGAGAGTTGTTTCCGAAAACACGGAACCCAGGGGCACCCTTGGGAAGAGTTTTTTGGGGCACGTGCCGGGTGTTGATTTCCCAGTATCACGAGGGCCAGCTTGGGAGAGAACACTTTCCCTGGGGCTTGTTTTCAAGCACTTCCCGTCGCCAGGACACGTTAAAGGTTTAAATCCAATCTCCAAACGGCTATAAACGCTTACCTAGCTCAGAGCACAGCCCCCCGGCGGTAGCGCCTTCAAGAAACACCGGGAAACCTTTTTATTTTATTTATTTTTTATTGTTTAAAGTGCAGAACTGCCTGCACGTCCCCCCCGTCCCGAAGCTGTGCTGCGACTGCGTCCCGACTGTGGCTCCAGACCGAACGCAGGCCCAGCCCAGACCAAGCCCGCAGAGGTCCAGAGCAGGCACGGAGCTTAAAAAGTCTGCTTCTGGGAAAAGAGTGCGAGGGGTTCTGAAGACTGATTCTGAGAGCTCTCCGCTCACCGGAGAGAGGAAGCAAGCTGCCCCTGGATCGGGGTCTGGACCGCAGATGTTTTAGCAGAAGACAGACACGCGTGCGCACACGTGCGTGCGCACACACAGATGCACACACGCTCACACACACACACACACTCACACACTGAAACGTATCCTGAATGCATGCCAGTGGCAAGGATATGCTGATGCAAGTGGCTTCTGCAAATGCAATGCAGTGTTTTTGTCGTATTTGTTTCTGCGCTACTTTTTGCCACGGGTGGGTGCACAGAAACGTACCCCTTCAGCAGTGCATGCATCCTCTTACACCAGTGGTCTCCAACCCTGGTCCTGGAGAGCTAGGGTCTGCTGGTTTTTGTTTTCACCTTAAAATCAGCACCCAATTGAGACCCAAGACACCAGGTGAGTTGAGTTAACTGTGTAGTCAACTGCTCTTAATTGATTCATGAAGTGCAGAGTCACTATGAAAACCAGCAGACCCGGTAGCTCTCCGGGACCAGGGTTGGAGACCACTGCTCTACACACTCTCCTGAAAATGACACCTCCACAAGTGCCCTGTCGCTTGTTGGCCTGAGTGTACACACCCAAATCAAGCTTACACTCCGGGTCACCAGACCCTGAAGCAGAAGTGAGAGTTGATGCGATGTTCCTCAGCCACCAGGCTTTTGAGACTGCGTGTAAATTTTACACTGTTGCTTATTTGTAGTAAACGGGCATTATTCTACCTACGCAGCACCTCGTAAGATCTTACAGGGGTCTGTGTGCTCATTTGGGCCGTTTATGTTCTTTAAAACAGTGTTGAAGGTCAGACGATTCTACCTGCAATTGCATGTTTACGATTCTCATTGCGGTTAGTGTTACTTTTGTCGTTCTCGTCGTGTAGATTTATTTTTGTTTTTTCTTTCCTGGCTTCCGGGTAGAAGCGTTCGGTCTGGTAAATCCTTCAGCCTCGATGTTGCACATTATTTGGCCGCGTCTTCTTTGTTACAGTTTGTGTATTTCCTTAGAGATTTGTTGTTCTGAGAATGCAGTGCTGCCCGGGTTCATAGTATTTATTCTGGCTGACTGTGGTGACCAGCGGTTCAATGGCCGTGAGCTCATTAGAGGGTACTAGCCTTGCTTTTGATATCGTTTTTGTGGGAAAATCATTGCTGCATTGATCTTCGGAAAAGGATGTACAGTAGTTAATTCCGAGCTTCAACTTCCTAAATTCTGCTTTCTAAAGGGAAGTTGGTTGACATGCTGAATGCACATTTGTCCGCATTGGCTTGCCTTTGTATGCTCTTAGTAGGCATTGACTGAAAATGATCTGTGGAAATATTATCTAAATGATGGTTTTGATGTTGTACTGTTATCAAAAGTGCTTTCTCAAGTTTAGAGGGAGTGCGAGTCCCTGTAGTTCTATTGTTGCAGTAATGGGTGTCATCTAGCAGCCATTTTCACTGTCCATTCCCCAACCTTCAGTCCCCCTTCTAAGCCTCATTCTGACATCACAGGGTGGCCTTCTCCATTCTTAGACTGTTTGTGACATCACAGGGTGTAGGCTAATTCTCAATTCTAAGTATCATTGAGATGTCACAGGGCGACATTCTCAATTCTAAGCCTCGTTATGACATCACAGGGTGCCATACTCTAGTTTTATGATGTTGCAAATTACTTGTTCCTCCCAACAGTTCAACTACAGACAGAACTAGCTGGCGAGCTGGGTTTTGCTGTGTAAAATTAGCCCAATGGGAGTGTCGGTTTTCTAGAGCCCCTTGCCAAATGGAAAGGTTGAAAAGCCAGAACTTGTAGCCAGACTTTGCTTTGGTTTTATGGACCTGAACTTGCTGTCCTCTTTGGCATGACAAAATGAGTGTTGTGAGGATGTCCCCAAGAGCGTCAGTTTTTGCGAGTTAAATTAGTGCCAGTATTTCTGCTTTTTGTTGGTCGTTCCCACGCTAATCTGTTTATCCCCTGATACGCACATACGAGCAATATGGAATTAATCCATGAAAACAAAAACTGTAGTTGATGATTTCAGTGTAACCATCTTCAAAAAGGCTCACTGAGTTATTGCAGCTCACTGTGGAATAGAATAACTGGATATCAGCAAGGGTTTCATGAGATTTTACTCAGCGGCCTGCCAGGAATACTGGAAAGCATATTGTTATGGTTTTAGCTTTTGACTCAGTCAAGAATGATTGCTTTGAGATTCAGTTCAGTGGATGAACGAAAACTTGGCCTGGAGATGTTTGCCCCCACCCGCCCTGACCTCTGGCCTTTGATTGGCTGTGGAGGGCAGTGCAGCATAGAAGGCTGAAGTATTGCTGGGTTACTTTTATCCTCATATTTCAAAGTGTGCGTGTATGTGTGTGTGTTGTAGCTTGAACTATACAACCCCTTTGTTTAGTATTCGTCGCTACCTTTCTTGAAAGAAGCAGCAAAAGGTCAACGATGTAGTCTTGGGCTTTTTGCCCGTGAAGTGTGTTCTCCAGCCAAACTCCACTTTTGAAGTTTTGATGGTGACTTCCGTAGGCGTGGAAAACGTTATCGGAAACCATGACAATAGTTGTCATGTCAAGCTACACGTAACTTTGTGCCTTCCATTAGTTCTGTTACAGCTTCAAAGACAGTGTCGACCCTGACTGCCAATCAGTTTGAGTATTTGTGAGAGCGCAGTCATTGGTCGGTTCTTGAAGCATTTGTTTGTTGTTCTTTCTTCTTACTTACCTCAATCTTACCAGACAGCCTCTTGGTATGTTCTCACTGAGAGAAAGATGGAACAGTGACCTTCACAGCTTGGTTATTGATAAAACTGTTCAGTAGATGCTTTCTTCAGCACAGCACATCCCGCAGAATTGGATTATCTGATGGGTAGGAGTTGTTGATGTCTGAGAAATATTTTTTACTTTGGTAATTAGACTTGCCTGGTGGGGAAGGCAGTACATACACACCATTTTTTGGACAGGTGCACACAAGCACAAACACGCACATTCAGACAGACAGGCGGACAGACTGACACACACACACACTGATACAGAGGTTGACACAAAGTTAATTTTATCCAGCAACATATTGTGGACTCTAGTAACTGTGCTCAGTGTGTGGTGGGATCACTGTGATTGGACAGTGAGTCTTTCTGAGCCCCAGAATCTGTGGCTCCTTTGGACCAGTCATACTGTGATTGGCTAGCATATTGTAGCTCCGCCCCTTTTTTCAAGCATCATTCTCACATTAGTAGTAAAATTGCATCTGTTCTGTTTTACATTTCTTTTTAAACACTTGAGTATTAGCGTATTTATAATGCATACATAAATGGTGCTGTCTGTCCACTTATAGGCCTCTTCAATATAGTCGTCTCACTGATTTGTAATATGGAAAAGACTCCTGTAGTCTCTGATTGACTTGTGTGTGTTCCCTACACTTGCCTCGATTCGATTATAGCTCTGCCAATCATGAGTAAAGTGGTCATTAAGGCCAGAGATAAAGATATACTGGAATTCTGTGCCGTATTAGTGGATGTTGATGTAGTTTCTTCTGCTGTTCCGCTGTTGGAGTCTGTGAGGTGACTGATGCAACGATGAAGGGCGGGTGGTAGAGAAGAGTCTATATCGCGGGTTAGACGTAAAAATCCTTTCAGTTATTTGGAAGGGAGAGATGTATAAAATATGCGAGACATTTTCTTTCATTTTGCAAGAGTTTGATTACATTTTTTTAAATATATATATATATATATACCACATTTACACTTACACTCAAATGTTTGTATTGAAATAAAAATGCATTTGTGCTTTAAACTTGGGATCTTCAACTGTGGTCCTGGAAAGCCAAAGGGTCTGTTTTTATGATGATGTTTTTGGTTTTTTTTTACTTAAAATAAATCAGTGAAGACCCAAAAATCCAGGGGAGGTGTGTTAACTAACGAACTGCTTTAATTGATAAATTAAGAGCTGAGCAACAACGAACACCAGCAGACCCTGTGACTGTCCAGGACCGGGGTTGAGAGGCGCCATTTTAAATCAACGGTTTTTGTTACTTCTCTGTTTAAGAAAGAGAGAGTCTTGTCGGCTTATTTGTAAAAAATCTGTAGTTTGGTGGAAATTTTGATTATTTTGTTTGCTCGGTAGAATTTTTTTTTTTTTTTGTTCCACAGTATTTTTATATTATTGCTTTCTATTTCATATTGATAATTTGTAAAGAGAAAAGAATACTGAATACGACACTTTAAAAGAAGCCTAAATGCATAGAAGATGTATGTTACAGACATGTGCTGTAAACTCCTGGACCACACAATGCATTGTGTATACTAACTGTAGCAACAACTGTTTTATGCTGACAAATAATGAACGAATGAAAACCTATTTAATAAAAGATGCTACAGAATGAATGTAGTCTGTTGTATTGCTTGTATACCTGGTGGTGGTGGTGGTGGTGTACCTTTTAATTACCATTAAGAACGTGTTGCAGTTTGTTTTGGTCAGCACATTGCTGCTGCGCTGGAGCCCACAGGGCTGGAGATCTGTGTAAATCTGCATCTCTCGCGTATTACATTTTTTAAATGGAGACATTTTGCAGACACTCCTATCCAGATGGATTTACACAGTTTACATTCCTACATACAATCGGTTTTGCACACTTGGATATTCTACGCGGTAATTCTGTCCCCATTCCAAACAGCAATTCCCAAACCATTATACAGCACTGACACCCAATTACACAGATGATGTAGTAAACTGTAAAGAGTGGTCATTTTTAGGCTAAGCTCTGGGAGGGAGCAGTGTTACTGTGTGTATTCCTTGTCATGAATAATTAATAACTTGCTTTACTTAGCGACTCCCCTGTGGGGAAAGGAATTCAGGCTAACGTAGTCTCATCAAACCACACCAATCTCCCAAAAGAATGTCCCGATATCCATCTATTATCTTGCTTATCCTGAGCGGGGTTTGCAGGGCGTGCTGGAGCCTGTCCCAGCCTGGGGCAAGACGGGAATACACCCTGGACAGGCCACACACACACCATTCACACACACCAGAGTACGGGGGGAACATGCAAACCGCACACAGAAAGGCCCAGGCTGGATTCGAGCGCAGGACCTTCTTGCTGTACCCCCTGTGCTGCCCACCGTCAATATGTGCCACCCATGCTGCCCAACAATATTAGTTGGGCATGCAAGATAGTAAATTGGATACCTGGTTTTACCTTTCACTTTCTGTATGGGTCAGTAGAGTATTGAAAATAAAAACTCGAATTTAGTGTTATGTGTCGAATGTAAGGAGGTTGGGAAATGACACAAAAATAAAATGGAGAATGAGTTTTCTGGGTTTTAATTACCTGCTGTGTGGGTACGTAAAACTGCAGAAAATAACCAAGTAACAAGACGATAACGCCTGTTATCCTCCTTGCATTCTACATCGTAACGAGTTTCCAAAACATATATTTAATTCGGCTTTATATTCAGAAATCTATCAAGAATACAGATTCAGGTCGACATGCAGGCATATTAACGCCAATTTATGCATACTTAGGTACTGTGGTGGAGACACGCATTGATTGTTCCTACAACGTGATGTAGCAATATGTGTCAAATGAGCGCATTGTTTTCGCGGTTCCTTCCGTCACTTTATCGCCGTTGTAATTGGGCAGTTGTACAAACAAAGAGGCGTCAGGCGAGACTCCGATTGGCTAATAGCGCGTTGAGGAACCCAGCACAGCTGATAGCTGGGGGGCTCGCCTCTCCCCTTCCAATGCACAGATTTGATTCCGATGCATCGCGCACACCAAAGCCGAACGAAACGCCACCAGTCGCGCTGACGGCACCAGTGAAGTGACACACGCGTCAGGCACGCGCTTGCTGCTCGCACCCCCTCACCCCACCTATCGCGATTAAAACGATTTGTAGAAGGGGAAGGCGCACACAAATTCAAGTAAGTGTTATGCGTGGTGTTTACTACTCTGTAACTTACGTGGAAGAACGTTAGTGTTAGTGGCACGTTATTTTGCGACCAATTAAGGACGTATTGGTTGAGCGAAACATTATACGGGTACCTATTAACGATGGTCTCTGGTTTTAGTCTGGTCTGTGTAGTCAGTGTCTTCAAACCAGCTGCTACTGTATGTAGATTGTGCATAATTTGAACGCAGTTTTGATGACATCGTGCCTTAAATTATTACCCACCAGAGAGCAACGTTTTGATTAAACGCGTAAATAAAGGGGAAAGTTTTTCTGTGTAGTGTGTACGACAGTCAGCGTGATCCAGAGGGACGTAACGGGATTCGGATCTTAAAATTTCTCCAGTCATTTCAGGGTAAAACGTTGATCGTTCTGGGGCTACTTTCCCTCGCCTCGTGCGTCAAGACAGCAGTAACCTATCCTGGAAATCTCAGCCTGATATTGACCAAGAAGTTGACCGCTACTGCTTTGGATTTGCAGTTCTGTCTGTGTCTGGCTTACGTAACAGTGCAACCCAATATTTCCGTCGAAGGCGAGTGAACGGAAATACTCATTGATCTGAAACGGCCAAAATGCATTGACACATTTTTGTATTTTTAAGAACCTAGACCTTACAGATAGCCAATTTTGGCGAATATGTTAATGTCCAGGCTGTTGTATATTGTCGGCACATTGTTGACATTTGTGAATGAGCAGAACGTGAAATTGAACACTTAATGTAAGGAGAATACTGAGTCTTTGATGTTAATATAGCGTGATCCCTGCGTGCTTACGCAACAGTTTGGTATGCTGGTTGGGAACTGGCCTGCAGTTCAGGTCTCTTGGAGGAGCCGCGATTCTCCTTAATTTAATCTCATGCCTTTCCATAGATATCCACTCGATACATTTTTTGAGCAATGTGCTTTTCTGTGTGTTTTCTCTTTTTCTTTTTATTATATATGTATATATGTGTGTGTGTGTGTGTGTGTGTATGCAAGTGCATTTTGTATTGAGTGCATTTCATTTCCATGTATATGAAAATCCCAGACCCCCCCCCCCCCCAAACATGAATATTGTTCAATAGTGGCACTGTTTTTATATTCTGTGAGAAAGGCATTTTTGACCTGAATTGCTTTAACAAGCATACAGGCTGTGTGAGAAACGCCGCTGTGCAAAATCAATCTGGGAGAATGTGACCTGTGATGAAGCCAACCAGAGTTTTGGCAGTTATGTTGTTATCAGAATTGAATTGGTGTTTTTTTCCATTTTAGTTTTGTTTCAAGCCGTCTTTGGTCGTTTATGGTTGGGAACATGGCAACAGGTAAAAAAATGGTAACTGATGTGGGGATGAAATGTTAGGAAAAAAACTGAATGTTTAACAGCTCTACAGACCATTAGTGCGTGTAAAATTTCTGGTCGTCAATCGAAGGAGTAGAAAAAAAAACTTGATTGCTGGCACTGCATCCAATGGATCTGGTCCTCTGTCTGCAACTGTTATGGGGGTCACCATGGCAACAACAGCAACAGCCTGGTGAGTTAGGTTTAAAATGCGGGGGGAGGGAAGAGCGCGGTGCGAGGGGAGGGGTTGGGGGTGATTGGTGATCCGTCATGCCAAAGCTTTACTCAGCCCAAGGGAGTCTTTACTGCCCACCTTCAAAAAAAAATGTTTCTACTGGGGGGGGGGGAGGCACAGAGGAGGACACGTGGAGCAGCAAGGAGCTGCAAGGGATGAGAAGGGGGTGAGCGAGAGGAGAAGAAAGAGAGAGTTCAGGAAAGAGGCTATGGTTATTTTTCTTGGAGGGTTTGGTTGGTTTTGGAGAGGTCAGTGTTGTACACGGTAGGTTGCCCCTCTCTCAGTCAATGGTGGTGCTAGTACTGTTCACTTTGATGTCCATCTTATTGGTTATGTATAGTTATATATATGCCCTAGTTATATAGGCTACTTAAGCATTTCAGGCAAAGTAGCCTACCTTGTTCAAAGGGAACCTGCAACATCTGAGTTACAAGCCCAGTTCCCTAACCATTATATTACCCCACCAGCTCCACCATTTGGAACCCCCCCCCCCCCCCCCCCCCCATATTCTGCACTACTCTTAATGGCTTGTGTGTGTGTGTTCCTCATATTGTCAAAGCACCTAATATAAATGCAATTTTTTTTTTGCAAAGAATTGAAGAAGTATTAGTGCATGTAAATTAGCCCAGAGAGGCTTCTGCCAAGCTGACATCTTGTCATAATCATTCACACCTGGTAAAGAGACAGACATTTGAGAGAAATCAATGGAGGGGACTGTACAGTGTAGTGTACTGTACTGAGAATGAGGAGGGGGCCAAATTGAGAGAGAGAGGAAGATATGATCAGCATTCAGCTACAGGAAATGAATAGGTCAGATGGAAGGAGATAAAGAGGAAACTGTCCTTAAAATAAATTGAGTCTGCTTCAGTAAGAAAAATAACTGTAGTAAATAACTGTAGAAACGGATTCTATGTAAAAGGTTGTGTTAGTTGCTGCGGATTTAGAACATCTGCTCATTGCCGGTAATGTAATGTCAGAGAAAGAAACTGCGGATGAGAGTGGAAGAGGGGTGAAAGACAGAAGGCAGAAGGCAGAAGTTGGGGAGTACAGTTGGAGGGAGTGATAGAGAGAGCATGAGGGAGAGGAGGGTGAAAGGAGAGGGCAGAGGCCAGGTCCACAGGGAGGTAGAAGAATCCCATGGTGCTCTCTGATTGGGCGACATGCTGCAGCGATACCCCCGGTGAAAGCTCTTTCCTGTTTCTGGGGTGGGTTCCAGTAAACTCCTCCAGTGTCTCCTGTTTCAGATGGAAAACTGCAGAAAGCCTGCTGGTCAGATTTTTGTCAGACTTTAAACTTCCTCCTAGCAATTACTGGATGCACAAGTGAGAGAGTGAGTGAGAGAGAGAGAGCGCTAGTATTTTTACTTTGGCTATATTAGTAGTTTGTCTGTGTTCATAATTAATGTGTCTCCAGTGTATGAAAACCCCTACTGCCCAACTTTCTTTCTCTCTCTCTCTCTCTCTCTCTCTCTCTGTTTTGAACAGTCTGGCAGAATGTAGACTGTTTTTGAATGTAGTGTGTGCACTTTAATTCATATTTGGCTGCATTGTGTGTCTGGGTCTGTGCATGTGTTATCTGATTCAGAGTTTCAGAGCTGAGGTAATGTGTGTGTCGGTGAGTGTGTGTGTGTGTGTGTGTCTGTGTGTGTGTGTGTTATGCCATAACTCAGAGGTTCAGCTGAAGTTTGGTTTATCCACAGAGACTCACACGTACTAGCCGTGTCTAATCTCAGCCAGGGAGCCGAACCTATGCCAAGGTTAGAGTCTGCAGATAAT
Organism: Anguilla rostrata; assembly: GCF_018555375.3. Taxonomy (NCBI): domain Eukaryota; kingdom Metazoa; phylum Chordata; class Actinopteri; order Anguilliformes; family Anguillidae; genus Anguilla; species Anguilla rostrata. The sequence goes on along the minus strand of NC_057946.1, from coordinate 5,692,034 downwards.
ACGGAGTCTCTGAAAATTCCCAGACATAGGGCCCAGAGCAAGCCCCGCCTCCACCATGCCCCAGCCAGTCACTGACCAATAGCATTCATAAACACCTGCAGTACTTCGTGCCTGCCAATGTAGAGCGATTTAGCACATGCTTTTGAAAAAATATGAAACCATGCATGGGAAATTTCATGTCACTCCACACTGCGACTGTGAACATGATTTTGGAAAAAAAACTTTGTGTTAACTAACTTTTTATTAAATTGTTAGCACCTTGAATATGAAAGTGTCTGTGTATGTATGCGTTATGAAGGCCATATGAAGCTAGCAGAACCACGCTGCATACCAGACTTTCTGAAACAGCAGTGTCATATATATACTTCCAGACCACGCTTAATGACCCCGAATCTGTGCTTTATCAGGGCCTGTTTCAAAGAAGTGAGGCTCAAACCCCTCATTATCCAAGCAGAGTTTGGGTCCGTTCCTTCGATCCAGGAAATTAATTTAAACTGAATTCATGCATTGAGAATTTCACATAGAACCTTTTGGGAAATTGGAAAAATTCCCCAAATCGTCTATGTGGAATTCTCAACTAACGGATTCACTTTAAATTCATTTCCTGGACTGAACTGGAATGGAGAAGTCCCTATTCCTGTGACCCACGGATGGCCTCCTGCATTATGGGGGACGGGAGACTGCGGGCGATAAAGGGTTAAACTGCAGCCTCGTGGAGCACGTGCCTGACGGGACCTGACACAGGTGCTGAAATATTCATAGAACGGAAGCGTGCGATGGTTTTGATGGAGGTTTAATATTTCATAGTGCCGTGGACAATGCGTTCTGAGTTCTGACTCTGTGTGAGGAGTGTGTTGAAATGTGACTGTTTACAGTACCTCTACGTTTTCACACTTTTGTGTTTTTGTGTGTCCATGTGGCTTTGTGTGTGTGAGTGTGTGTATGTATGTGTGTGTGTGTGTGTGTGTGTGCCTCTGTGTTTGCACATGCTGGTGTTTATGCCTCTGTGTGTTATAGGTACAGTTGTGTGTGTATTCACATACCTGTATGTACATATATTGTGTGTGTCAGTGCCTCTGTGTGCATTTAAGCCGGTGTGCGTATGGGGGGCCTGCAGTGTTTATGTTTGTAAGAGTCTGCGAGGGGGAAGTCTGTGTGATGATGAGAGAATAGCCTTCACTTCCCGTGTGAGCCCAGCCAAAAAGGAAGAGCCTCACTGGGAGGGGGAGGGGAGGATCCCCCAGAAGGACCTTTCTCTTCCCCTCTCTCTCATCTCTTCCATTCCCTCCCCCTCTCTCTATACTATCGAAAAGGGAGTGAGTTGACAGAAACGGTTGCTGTGTTCTGATTTAACTGATTTTTTGACCCTTTGACCTTTTTTTAACCCATGACATCACACTCCGATTTAACTTGACCTTTGGTGAGCTTATGAACGTAGGTGTGGCTGTCTTAGCATTTCTCACCAGCATCCTGTGTCTTTCAACAGGATGTGATGTCGTTGGTAGGGGGGTGGAGATTCCTGTTGTAGAGGAGCAGTTCTGAAAAGAGACCAATCAAAGCACAGCTGAAATAAGCACGGCAGTGGCACTTCACCATAACATGTCTGTGGCTCGTGGAGTGTGGTGGATACATGGATCTGTCTTAGTTGTAGCCTTTCACACTGGCGGCTTATAACCTGTGGCAGGATGTGATGTAATTGGTAAGTGACAGTATTTCCTGTTGCAGAGGATCAGTATTGTAAAGAGACATAGTCAAATTAGCAGATTTTTTTTTTGTTGCCATTTTTCCCCCATTTTTTCCCCAATTTAGTCATTATACCAATTCCCCGTGTGAACCAGCCACAGTCCTGGTCAATGCGCTATCCTCTGTCCGTCTGGGGAAGTTGTAGACTACCACATGCCTCCTCCATGCTGGTTGGATACTTTGAGTCACCAACCGCTTCTTTTCACCTGACAGCGAGGAGTTTCACTGGGAGAGCGTAACGCGTGTGGAGGTTCACGCTATCTCCCCCAGATCCCCTTCCCGCTTAACAGGCGCCCCAACCAACCAGTAGGAGTCGCTAATGCAACGATCGGGACCCATACCCTCACCGGCTTCCCTCCCACGAACACTGCCAACTGTGTTCGTAGGAACGTCTGACCAAGCAGTACGGAAGTACCGCTGCCAGGGATTGAACCCTGGTCTCTGCGGTGGTAGACGAGTGCTTATACCTCTACACTACCCAGACGGCCCCAAACTTGCTGAACTGAACGGTAGCTGAGCGTGGCGTACAGGCAGCAGTCCAGCGGAGCTCCAGAGGTACTGCAGGATGCGTGTCCAGCAGGACCGCAGCCTCAGGCACGCAGTCGTTCGTCCGCTCTCCCCCGACGCTGCAGCCGCGCGGTTAGGGTTAGCGGGTTAGCGGGTTAACATCGTGCCGGTGTGCTGCGCAAACCTGGATCAATCAACTGCGCTCAGAATGATGTAACCAGTATGATTCCCGCACAATACTGAGGTCTGTTTTCACCAATATTCAGAACACTCTTCAATCACGCAATTGTGTGTGGTGGTTAGTAACACGTTTCAGTTGAAAATCTCAAGGGTCTGCGATAGCGTGTTCTCATTGTGCCAGCATTTAAAGAGTTAAATGTATTTGAAATATGAATTTGTATCCGGGGCTGGTGGTGTGGAGGGCAGGGGGGTGTCTGGAACCCAAGGGTTTGTGCTGAGGGAGGCAGAAGGGTGGGGGTTGGTTGGGGTGAGGGGGGGGGGGGGTCCTGCTGTTGTACCCTTGAGTAAGGTCCTTAATCTGCATTGCTTCAGTGAACATCCGTATATGCATATCATCCCCTTATAAAGATACAAGCTGTGCATCATCTCCCTGAAATAACTGGATGCGGTGTCCTGATAAGGGAAAGAACAGAGTGATGTGGGGCCAGTGTGTTTGTGAGAGAGAGAGGTTTGTGAATGCGTGGAACAGCTAGCCGGTTCTATCAGGGAAAGCAGAGCAGAGGCTATTGTTCCAGACCAGGCTCGGCACAGTGGTTTGATGCGCTCCAGACTGTGGCCAGTATTGAGTCAAGATGGGATAAATGGCCTGTTCCCTGCTCTAAACTTTCTGTTTTTTTATTGTGTGTGCAGAGTTATGGAAGTGTGTGTGTGTGTGTGTGTGCGCGCGCGCGTGTACATGCATGCTTGTGTGTTAGTTTATTTTTGCATTACTTACTGTGTTATTAACAGGCTTTCTGAGTTGGTGCAGTCATTTTGTGCACTCGTAACTGTGGTCATGTGAGATGTCTGCTCTGTGTGTGTGTGAGTGTTTGTGAGAGTGTTTGTGCGGTGTGTGGATCAATGTGTGTTTGTCCATGTTGGGTTTGTCTATCCCAGGAGTCACGGGGCATCATAAGACCCCATTTCTGCGGTAAGTGCTGCACCTCCCCGCTCTCTGAGCCTGCCTTTGTCTTTGAGCTCCGCCCGCTCTGCTATTGGTTAATCAGCCCGGGCTTTGTTCCCGCCCCTCCTCTCCCGCAGCCCCGCCCATGCTGCTTCCGCTGAGCGAGGATGGCTGACGGACAGGACTCCGTTCAGATCGGGGAGGACAGATTCGTCAGCAAGTAAGACACCAACCCGGCGACCAACCTGGCAACCAACCTGGCTACCCACCTGGGCACCAAACTGGCAACCCTCCCCACCACCTGCCGGACCGTGACAGTTACCAGGCTTCTGGCCCATGACTCCTCCTTATCTCATTTTATGTGGGAATAAATATTCTGCAACCCTGACCCCTCCTTTAAAATAAAGCCTAATATACATTCAGATGTTATTAAAATGTCTTTAATGTGTAAAAAATAGCCTCACACGCCCACCCGCAAGTACAGTGCACGCAGCAGCTGCAATGTTTTAAAATGGCCGCTGATGGACGGTGTATATACGGTAAGTTAATTTACCGACCCTTACCGTCCGTCACCTCCCACCAGAAGTCCATCCTGCCACAGGTCGTTGGACGAGCTGACCAGAGGAGCCTCGTCTGCTGCTGTCGCGCTCAGTATTAGTGCTTAAGCACTTGTCCGAAGCGCCAAGCGAGGCCTGTTGCTAAAGGCGTTTGGGGCTTTTCAGTGTGGTTTTGGAGCCAGTACTGTGGGTTCTGTGGGGCCGGCTCACTTCTGCAGGCTAGGTCCTGTCAGGACTGATGAGGCGGTGGTTGCGCTGTCTGTTGCAGGAGCGTTCTGCTGTCACACCTGAAAACCTACAACCTGTACTATGAGGGACAGGCGCTCCAGCTCCGACACAGGGAGGTGAGACCCATGCTTCTCTTCGTACAGTGTTCCCTCGCTTTCTTTATTGCATGGTGTATTCTCTCTCTTCCTCCCTCCCTCATTCCCTCTCTTTCTCTCTCTCATGCTTTCTCCCACTCTCTCTTTCTCATATTCACTTTTTTTTTTCCAAATTCAAATCGGCACGACGTAAGAGATCTTGTATATACCAAAGCACAGATACATGTACAGACATGACACACAGCCATTAAGTAGAAAAACAAAATGGAGGATAAATGAACAAGTGATTCAATAAAATCTGTCACATTTTCTCTGTCTCTCTCACTCTCTTTATTTGTAAGACTAAAAGTAGCAGTAATTATAATGTTATTGATAAAATTAAGTTCTAAAAATAACTTTGTATATGCTAAATTATGCTATTTATTAACAATATTTACCCCATTAACCTTACAAACTGAAACTAGTGAGGATAAAATGATTTGACCATGGAACCTTAAAATGGCGGAACTGATTTATTCCTATTTTGGTGTGGTGCATGACTGTGGTCGTGCAGCAGTCTTGTGTGCAGTGTTGTGTTGTGTCTCGCCCCGGCCCACGCAGGAGGAGGACGAGCTGATCGTGGAGGGGCTGCTCAACATCTCCTGGGGCCTGCGACGACCAATCAGGCTTCAGATGCAGGACGACAAGGAGCGAATCAGACCGCCTCCCGCCTCCACATCCTGGCACTCGGGCTGCAATCTGGAGGCTCAGAGGTCAGAGGTCAAGGTTCAAATGGGGAAGTTGGCTTGTAATCGGTACACAGGAAGTGCTGAGACGGGGTTGAACCGCGGGCAAAAGGCAAGCTGTGCATAAACAGCAGCACTGTGCAAAGAACCCACAGAACTCCTGGCCTCCTCTGTTCCCTTTGCTCAATATGTACCAGTGTGTGCATAAAAGCTGTATTTATGGATCTGTTTGTGCAGGTATCAGGTGGGTCCAGAAAAATTCTGAGTGAGTAAAATAAATCAAGATTGACATTACATTAATGAAGTGCCTGAATGACTTTACTGTTTACAGGGTAAATAGAGATGGTAGAGTATAAACAGACAAAGATAAAGTATGTTGAAGGCAGTATGCTGAAACTGATGAATCTCGTTGTTTTATCTTTTATAGTAAACAGGACAAGTGTGAGGTGTGAATATCTGTGTATTCATGTTACCTTCGGCAGCTTTCAATCCCACCACCCCTCTTTCTCTTCCGTCTTTCACTTGTTCTGTTCAGTTCAATTTAATGGTGCTTTATTAGCAGAGCAAAAGTGTTACAAAGCAGTCATATACAAATATGAAATGGTTCATATATTCCTACTATTATGCGACTTATAAACAGGCATAGGCAAACAAAGCTGTTCTACTTTCAAGGGAAAATTGATAACCATCAGGACCCCCTCTCAGTTCCAGTTCAATAAGCTTTTTTTTTGGAATGAAATACAGAAATGCACAAAGTGTATCATGCTATGAGTATGCTGTATACAACAGTATTTATTTAACTAATGATCGTGAGACATAATCATTAGCTATTATGATGGTGAGGATCACAATGAGCTTAAATAAATCTCTCTCCCCATCCACAGTAAAGAGGGTTCCCAGCAAGCCCCGCCTTCTGTCGAGGTGACAGAGCCAGAGGGCCAATCGAACAACAGCGCTGTGAAGAAGGAAGCAGAGACAGGTCAGAGTAAGGGCGTTTTCGTTGCGCTCAGAGGCAGGTGCAGATCAGTTGGCTGGCAAGTTGTTTTTTGGGCTGTACTTGAGAAGCAGCTTTTTATACCCCGTGTATCCATCTCTGTTGCCGACCATCTCATATTATTTGGGATGTCCCATATTTCAACCATAAATGCTATGTTCCAAACGGGATATTTAGGGAGTTTTTACACATTTGTTCAACCTGGAACACTGTTAGTATTCTGTTGCAGTGTTGCAGTCATCTTATTGATTCCGCCTGTGAAGAACGCACTCACGCACACACTGACTGACTGACTGACTGACTGACTGTCTGTCTGCTCCTTTGTCTGTCTGGGGAAGGAGAGGAAGAGTCCCCACAGCTCCTGAGGACTAAAAGTGACGCGGGGGTGTGGAGGCGGGGCCCCCGGCGATCGCCTAGCGACCAGCGGCGAATCAGACGCCATCGATTCTCCATCAACGGCCACTACTACAACCACAAGGTAACAGCACAGGATGCGCATGTGTGTGTGTGTGAATGCACTGCACTATTCAGCTTGGAACAGCAGGATGCACCCTGAGGTTTACAGCAGTGCACATTTCACTGTGATAACTGCAGAGGTCTGGTCCCTCTCTGTCTCTCCCCCTCTCATTTTCTCCCTAGAATCATTCATTTTTTATTGTAGCACAAAGCAAGTAATTTTTTTAAATCAAAATCATAAGACGATGAATAGTATCATGAAACTCTCTCTCCCTCTCTCTCCCCCTCTCCCTCTCTCTCTCCCTCTCTCCCTCTCTCTCTCTCTCTCCTCCTCTCTCTCCCTCTCTCTCTCTCTCTCTCCCCTCTCTCTCCCTCTCTCTCTCTCCTCTCCCTCTCTCTCCCTCTCTCTCTCTCCCTCTCTCTGGCACTCCCTCGCTCTCTCTCTCTCCCTCTCTCCCTCTCTCTCTCAGACAGCAGTGTTCACCCCTGCGTACGGCACTCTGACGAACGTCCGTATCAACAGCTGTATGACGACCCCTCAGGTCCTGCGCGTGCTGCTCAGCAAATTTAAGATCGAGAACAGCCCGGACGACTTCGCCTTGTACCTCGTGCACACCAGTGGCGGTCAGTGCCTGCTGCCCGCATCTGCGCGCAGCGTGTGAGTGTGTGCACGTGTGTGTGTGTGTGTGTGTGTGTGTGTGTGCGTTTTTACACTGCAGTTTGTAACACTGCATGTATGTGTGTGTTTATGTCTGTGTATGTGTGTATTACTGTGTGTTTGTTTGTGTGTATTTGTTTATAGCGGCTTGTAATACTGTATGTACGTGTGTGTTAGCAGTATGTGTGTGTATGTGTGTGTGTATGTATGTGTGTGTTTAGCAGTGTATAACAGCGTGATTGTGTGTGTTTGTTTATAGCGGCTTGTAATTCTGTGTGTGTGTGTGTATGTATGTGTGTGTTTAGCAGTGTGTAACTGAGCGTGATTGTGTGTGTGTTAGCAGTATGTGTGTGTATGTACGTGTGTGTGTATGTGTGTGTTTAGCAGTGTGTAACTGAGCGTGATTGTGTGTGTGTTAGCAGTATGTGTGTGTACGTGTGTGTGTGTGTGTGTGTGTGTGTATGCGTGTGTTGAGCAGTTTATAACAGCATGATTGTGTGTGTGTTTAGCAGTGTGTAACTGAGGGTGATTGTGTGTGTGTTAGCAGTATGTGTGTGTACGTGTGTGTGTGTGTATGCGTGTGTTTATCAGTGTGTAACTGAGCATGGTTGTGTGTGTGTTAGCAGTATGTGTGTGTATGTACGTGTGTGTGTGTGTATGTGTGCGTGTATATATGCATGTGTTTAGCAGTGTATAACAGCGTGATTGTGTGTGTGTATGTGTGTGTACGTGTGTGTGTGTATGCGTGTGTTGAGCAGTGTATAACAGCATGATTGTGTGTGTGTTTAGCAGTGTGTAACTGAGCGTGATTGTGTGTGTGTTTAGCAGTGTGTAACTGAGCGTGATTGTGTGTGTGTTTAGCAGTATGTGTGTGTACGTGTGTGTGTGTGTATGCGTGTGTTTAGCAGTGTGTAACTGAGCGTGATTGTGTGTGTGTGTGTGTGTATGTGTGTGTTTAGCAGTGTGTAACTGAGCGTGGTTGTGTGTGTGTTAGCAGTATGTGTGTGTACGTGTGTGTGTGTGTATGCGTGTGTTTAGCAGTGTGTAATTGAGCGTGATTGTGTGTGTATGCGTGTGTTTAGCAGTGTGTAATTGAGCGTGACTGTGTGTGTGTGTGTGTGTTTCTCCCAGAGCGAGCGAAGCTGAAACGCAGCGATCATCCCCTGGCGATCCGTGTGCTCCAGGGCCCGTGCGAGCAGGTCTGCAAGGTCTTCCTCATGGAGGAGGACTTGGGAGAGGAGGTCACCTACGACGTAAGACTCTTTTACCCACTTTAACCCCGAGACCATGTGACCTGGGACCATGTGACCTGAGACCGTGTGACCTGGGGCCATGTGACCTCATTTCCATTTGACCCTTTCGATCCCCAGATATTCAATCCCCTACCTGTCTTCCAGCCCGTCTGCTTCGTATTTACAGGAAGTTCCAGCTGGTAGTAGGAGTTTCCTGTGCTAACAGTACAGGATGTCCACTGCTGCAGTATTGTCACAAATTCAAATTAGAATGTTAAGAATTCAGAGCTGGGTTTCTAGTGGGTCTATAGCAGGGTCTGTCCTGCACTGAACTGCCTTAGATGGGCCGCCTTGGTGTTTATTCAAGCACGCTGTAGGCGAAATTACACAAAAAAAACAAACACCTGTAAAACAAAATGAGACATGGTTTGTGCAGTTTGAACTGCGAAGTAAAATTATGAAAAACCTTTTATGTAGTCACAAGATACCAAGTAATACCAAGTCACAAGATAAGTAACACCAGTGAAAAAGGATGGTGCAAGCATTACTGAGTGAATATATAAAAGTCATTTAAATACAACGAGGGGGCATTTGTGTGGATTCCTTTAGTTAAAGGGTTAATATTGTGCTCTAAGTTTGGACTGACAAAAACCCTGTGTAGAGTCTGAGATGTGATTCTTGGACCATGTGACCCAGTGACCCTGAGATCATGTAATCATGAAACCTTTCTCCGCACTTCCTCAGAACACATGGGTGATCTGGTTCAATGTCTCTGTCTGTTTTGCTTGTTCTCGATCTCAGAGTGACTCCTTAAGTATGGTAACGCTTTGCTTCGCCTACAGGTGGCGCAGTACATCAAGTTTGAGATGCCGGTGTTGCGGAGTTTCATCACCAAACTGAAGGAGGAGGAGGACAGGGAGGTACAGAAGCTCAGAAAACGGTAATTCCCTCTCTACCGATAACGAAATCCCGACCAAGCACTCACAATATTCACTGTGGAACAGGGAAAATTACCTTACATTTGAAAGTGCAGGAAAATGTTTTATCTTTAGGAGCAGAACCATGATACTATACTTGAGATTATACTTGTGCTCAAAAAGATTTTTAAAAACTCATTTTATTGAATTTTCAAATGCATATGGAACCTTTTTTACAACTATACAGGGCTCCTACCAGTTTTTAGGCATAGTTGAAGACTGGCATAGTGCGTTTGACGTCACCTCAGGGTTGCAGAACCATGTTCTGTCCACCAGGGGGAGACATACATTAAACAAAATTAATTCTGCAGCAGTAAAACTAGATCCTACAAATGTTCTAAGCTCTCTCTCTCTCTCTCTCTCTCTCTCTCTCTCTCTCTCTTCTTTACCTCTCTCTTGTCTCTCTTCCACTCTTGTTTTTTTCAGGTACAAATTATTTCGCTGTATCATTGAGAAGCAGTTGCAATCTCTGACCGAGCGGTCCACCTATGTGTGACCCCGCCATACTGCAGGAACCCCAAGAAAACTCTGCCTTAACTGGGTTTCTCACCCTCCTTCCATCCTTCCACCTGGTTCCTCTTACCTTCTATCCCTTCTTCATACAGTCTCTCCTTCTCCTTTTTTTCGCTCTGTTTTAAACTCACCTGGTACAGGTGAGAAGCAGTGGCAGTACTGGTGCAGAGCAATAATGCCCGTTATGACACCAATGTCAGAAAAGAAAGACGTTTCCTATAGCACTTTTTTCCCATGGGACTTTGCAAATATATATACGGTGACTAACCCAGCCAATCAGACTGTCCTCCTGCAGGAGGGCAAAAGCACATTCCCCTGAGCTGATTCTGCCTAGCTCAAACTGCCTCTCTGTCAGGTCAGGGCAGGATTAGGTCCACTCGCGTCACCACTGAGCTGCTTCTACGTATTTCCGCTACGGAACAGGCTCTCTCAATGTTTACACTTTGGAAGAGGCTTTTCAGAGGTGTTACGCTGTAAAGCAGGCTCACTTAACTGCCGCACTGCTGGAACAGGCTTTTCTGAGCACTTACACTGAGGACAGGCCTGCTGACCTCAGCCGCGGCTTGGCTCGCTTTCCAGTAACCTCTCAGCTCTGTGGTCCTCGCTGGCCAAGGGGGACAGGTGTGCTGTCCATCTAGGACTGTCCTGTGACGGACAGGACATGGTGCCCAATCAGGAGGTTCTCGTTCCGCACTCAGTTTGGACACCCCCCTGACCCCAGGCTCTTCCAGCGAATGCAGGCCGGACCAATTCTTCCCATTCCAAAGCACATGACCCTCCACTCCATCTCTGAACCCCAAGCCTGGCCTTTTTATTCCATACAGAATATGAGCAATCCATTATTCATGTTTCTGTATGAGGTTTTTTCCCAAATATGTTTTTGGGGGTGGGGGGTTCGTTTTCTGACAGAATCCAGCCAAGCACATTACCTTATGATGGCACAAAATAAAAACACTGCTATTGCAAAGATGGCTCCACAAAGATGATTATAGAGACAGTTGGATTTAGTGCAATGTTTAAAGCAGGGATCTTTCACCCTGATTCTGGGTCTGTTGGTGTACTTTAGCAATTAAAGAGGCCTCGTGGGTCTAAATTGGGTGCTGATTTTTTTAGGCAAAAACAAACGCAGGAAACCCCACAACTCTCCAGGATCAGCATTGAGGACCCCTGTTTTTAAAGATTACGTTTGTGTGTGTGTGTGTGTGTGTGTGTACTGTATGTGTGCACACACTCCCGCCCACACGTATGTTTATTTTGATTGCAGAAACTGATCAAGTTCAGTTGAAAAGCATTTTGTGGATATTGTGTAACCAGCTATACAAAGAGATCTGTGGAGCTGATGGCCAAAATAATAGATGTTCTATTGTGTTTGCGCATGTTTGCGTCTTCTTGTGTTGTTCGTGTAGTTTATTACGGACTGTTATTTCTGTTTATTTTTATTTTGTATCTCATGAATATTTGTGTACGTTGGTGTGTTTTTTAATACCGAGAAGACCTTTTATTTCTTCCATGTTAAGGACAATGCCTTAAATATGAATGCTTTTGATCTGTCGGATGATACGTTGATTATTTAAAATGTAATAAATATGTGTGCCTGGCAGAGTCCCCTGGGTGTTTGTCGTGTTTTGTTCTCGGTTCAGGTCCGCTGTTTTTTTCCTGACCGCCATTCCTTTTGTTTCCATCCGCTGTATAGAAACCTTAGTCTCCATCAAACGTGTATGCTCGCTGCCATTGCCGTGGCAACAACCACGGGGGCGTGCGAAAGCAGGGAAATGGGGGGGGGGGGGCGAACGAGAGATGGAGAAATAAGGGCACGGTACAGAGCGGTACAGAAAGAGCGAGAGAGGGAGGGAGGGAGGGAGGGATGGAGAGAGAGTAAAATGCAGTTTGCGAAGGAGAACTCAAGTGGCGGGGAATAGGGGAGGAGGAGGAGCCAGGCGGCTCAGTCTCGTCGTGGCTATCGATTTAAAACCAATCAGAAGGTGGGAGGAGCGGCACTCGGGGGGCGTGGTCTGGAAATGGTGAACACGATGCCACACCCCCCCCGCTTTCCCACCCGGCAGCGGATTGGCTTCGGCAGTTTGAGTGACAGCTTCAGCCAAACAAAACCCACCCAGAGAAACAGCGATTGGTTACAAACTGAAGCACAGATCTCCAGCACCATCATCTCCAGCTTGACTCCGCTTCGGATAACGGACCTTGACAACGGTAAAGGCTCCATTCCTTTTCTTCAGTCGTTCTGAATAGAAATTGAGCTGATTTGTGGATATTCTTGGTTTAATGGTTTTTTTTTTAAAGCCTTGCTTTTAGATCTGGTAATGTATCATGTGTTTACCATTACTCATTTTATTAGACTTATTTTTGTAATTTATTATTACTATTTCATTTTTTTAATTTTTTATTTCTCTGTTTTGCTGAAGCCCATCAGGCAGTTTTTTTTATATGATAAGGTACTATACAAAGAAAGGTTAGGATCATGATTATTATTATTATTTATTTTTGAATTTCCGCACTTTAATGGAACCATCTCCATTGTCATCCAAAAATGGAATCAAATTCTTAGTTCGGATTTTGTTTTGTAGAAGTGAGAGATGGTGAGACATAATAGATTTGTCCGTTCGGGCACCGATGGACAAACCCACATCTCAATTAGCACATCTCTCAGTGCATGCTGTGAGTTTACTACATTTCGTACTACGCCACAATACAATGATGACGTCTTCAGATCACGGGGGCACAATTTGGGGAGGATCGGTTAATAGTTCAGCAAAACTGAAGGGAAAAATCCAGACTGCAAAAATTGCAGCGGAGTGGCACTTGGTCTAGATTGTACTGTACGCATGTTGCTGTGGTCTGTTTTTGTCTGTGGCCGCGTTGTTTGTTACAGAAAGGGCGGCGCATGGTGTTTCTGTGGGGCAGTTAAGCGTGTAATTGGTTCTAATCCTGGTCTGAATGGTGATGGTCATTCCTGGCTGTGGTTGGGTGGGCTGTGAGAGGGCTTGTGTCTGTTCTGTTCAGCACTGATTTGTTGGGTTTAGATAAATAAAAGTTCTGAAGGCACTGTATATATACTGTACAGTATATACATAAAATAAACTGAAATGCACTGATCAATTGAAGAAACCTGTAATAGAACCTAATAGGCACTTTCCACTTCATGAATTGAATGTCAGTTCATTCCTTGCATTTATTGGTCTGAAATTAAATTGACATGGACCCTGATATACTCATATCTCATGTCATAACCTTGTGTGAAATTTCGTCCTAATTGTTTTCCTGATGCAGCTGTGTGCATTTATCAGTGTTGACCTGTGCAGCCAGCTCAACCAAAGGCCTCGCTCTTACCCGCCAGCTGCTTGTGTCCCTGCAGAACCATTCCCCCGTCATGATTGGCCACCGCAGACTCCTCCTCCTCCTCCTGTGGACGGTCATGTTGCTCATGGCGACACTGTGCCCCGGTGTCCAGCCCAAGCGTGGGGGCGGAGGCAGGGGCAGGGGCAAAGGGGTGGGCCTGGGCGCGAAGGCCCCGCCCTCTCAGAGCCGCGGGTCCTCCAGGCAGGGCCTGAAGCTGGCGGGGGCGGCGGCCGCCGGGGCGCTGGGCGGGGCCGCGCTGGGGTACGGGCTCGGCTCCCTGGGGCGGCCCCGCTACGGCTACGGCTACGACGGCGACTCGTCCGAAGAGGACCGGCGCTTCTACTACGCCAACGGGCCGGGCTACCAGAACCGCTCCGACTGGCGCCAGTACAGAGGGGCCTCCAGCGCCGGACCGTTACCCAGCGTGCCCCTGGTTCTGGGGTCGGTGGCGTCGGTGGTGCTGGGCAACTGGATCAAGGGGATCTGAAAAGGTCCTCTCTTTCAGCACTAGCGAAACTACGACCACAACTCCCCCTAGCAGCGGGAGGACCAACCGGCTCAAAATGGAACACCAGTGCAGGTGTACCGGGCCAGGCCTCCAGCCTGATTGCCTTCTTACTATACCTGCCCCTACCACCCCCGTTTCCTTAAAGACCCTGAGTAATTACCTTTCTATACATTTAAAGTGTATGCTACGCCTTAAGAAAAATACATAAATTTACAGAAAAATGACCATAGTTACCTTTTACAAATGTATAAATAGGAAGACAATAAAATGTCCTTTTGACCTAAAGCGAAGTATTTCTCAACAGGAGAGCTATAGAGCTGGGGGGGGGTCATGTTCCATCTGTAATGAATATTCACGTTGGATAGATAGCCCAACAAACAGACTCGCGTTTGCATTGAGTTTGCTAGCTGGTAGAACATGCAAGGGGAAAATAAACAACACCAACCCTTACACACAAATTCATGGAGGTGCCGATACTAGTCAATCTCAGTGACAGGACCACCACCACCGCCTCTGCCTCCAGAGCAGGATCCTGTCTGGGTAGCTAGCAATTTAGGACAGCAAGCTATTGATGCCTGACAACTGTTGTTTGTCATCAAGCCCTTCTATGAAAGTCCTTACAGTAAATTTAAAAAAAAGATGTTAGATTACTTTCTAGTTCGCTTATTTTCATTACACTATACGATAAGTCGTATCATGTCATGTCCAGAATGAATATGTTGATACAGTCAACAAACATGATTCCTGTAACATTAGTCCCTATAGTACAGTCAGTACTGGTCAAGTGCTAAACAAGCATATTAACAAATTTAGGCAATGACTGCTGATTGGTGAACAAAAAAAATCTTGTTGATGACATCAGTTCTTCATCAACCAATACCAAATCCTTCAACAATATCCTTTCAGGATTATTAAGAAATAAATAAATACATAAAATAAATGAAAACAAAATAACAAGGGCTTGATGTGATAGTATTTATTTTCCTTGGTTCTTTGTTTTTAATGTAAGCATAAAAAATAACTATTTTGATTACACAGGGTCTTTAAACACTTTTTAAACATTCTATATCAAAAGAAAACATTAGTGGGTGTGTACATGTGTTACACTTCTGGATAATGCTATTTTGTATTTATGACATTCTTTTTTGAATACGGTATCTTAAGAATATTAACTAACGTGCTTTGGTGTATTTACAGTAAGAGTTTGGCACAGTTTTAATCCGAGTGGTTTGTGTGTGTTTTTTTATTTATTATGATTTTGGCTGTTTTCTGTGTGTGTGTGTGGGCGTGTGCGTGCCTGTGTGTGCACGTGCGTGTGCGTGTGTGCAGAAATGTGCAGTTTACATTTCAGTTATTTTTCTTTTATATGTAATGTATCGCTAGCATAAGGCACGAGGCCAACTCAAACACACGTATACTTCAGTACTTATTTTGTGTTCGGGTGATTTATTACATTTTGTGAAGTCCAAAGTTTTTGTGAAGTCCAAATGACTGTTTACAATACTCTTCAAACACATATCTGCCCTGCATGTCTATGCTTTGAGAAATCTTGTCATATGCTCTTCACATTTAACCTTGGGTTTGTTTTAATAGATTTCGAGTGAGGTTCCAGTCAAATACAGCATGTGTAGTGGAAGAAAGGCCATCCTCTGGACGTTGTATTTATTACGTTAACTCATCACAATTCAGTGCATTTCATTATTTCATGAACACAGTGAGAATCTTATTCAAAGCGCAAATAACTGCCCCCTTAATAGCTGTGTTATTGCTTACAATTAACATGTAGTGATATGGCAGACGCTTTCAGCCGTGCAACTGCTGGACACATTTAGAATCGAATCGGTGCTGCCGCTGAGACGCGCGGCACAAGCGTGAAGCCAACGGGCATCCCTTTATTCAGCATCCTATCATTGCGCTTGATCTTGCCCGAGCTCATTACAATTGTAAATGCATTATTACATCATAAATGGGCCTGCTCTGCTTTTCCTTGTGCTCTGTGACAATCCTGTTGTGAGCGACGTTATTCTGTTACAAAGCAAGAGATTGAATTTGTTGCCATTTTCGAATAAAAATAACTTTTTGCGGAAGAGAATTTGCTGAACCTGTCTTTTTGCATCATGTCGTTCGCATTCAATTTAAATCTGTTTTTGAACTATATAGTATAGTTGTTTTTATTTTTCAATTTATATTTTTTATTCCTTGTCTTCTTTTTTCAATTAGGGGTATTTTTAATAAATGGTTAGTCACAGGAAATGTATTCACTCATTAGCTGGGTCGTGGGCTCATACATTTTGTGTGCAACCTGTTTTGTGCACACGGTGGGTGTTTTTATCCAAAGCGGTGTGAGCAGCCGAAGGTGTTCGGTTCACC
The DNA here is from genome assembly GCF_018555375.3 of Anguilla rostrata. Lineage (NCBI taxonomy): Eukaryota > Metazoa > Chordata > Actinopteri > Anguilliformes > Anguillidae > Anguilla > Anguilla rostrata. The sequence goes on along the minus strand of NC_057946.1, from coordinate 5,675,994 downwards.
ATCTGTCACCAACAGATTTTTGCACTGTTTGCGGTTGACCCCACGAAGCCAGGTCCAGAAGGCGCTGTGTCGTGTGAACGTAAATCATGTATCCCATGAAGCAATAATGACGTTTCAAACCTAACTAGGACACACGTGATGTTTTTTTCTCTTTTTTGCACTGATAATTAAGAATGTAAAATATTTCATTTTCTAATTTTGAGCCAAGTGATTTTAATGATGATGACCTCATTGGTGAGAGTTTTCTCTCTGGGTGTATCTCTGTGTCTACTCTGTGGACAGTTCGTGTGGTTCATTCATGCTTCTCTGCTCTCTTTCACCTGCGTCCTCGTGTCCTTTAGTCAGTTCTTGTGCTTTCTGCAAAAGGAACTTGTTACCTAGCAACCCAATAATCTTTGCCAGCTGAATTCTGTAGCCTACTTGGTAACGTTGCTGTGGTTACTTTCTCCAGTGATAGTCGTCAGAGACAGTTTTAGCAGAGACTGTTCAGGTGGTAGCATTAGCTGTAATGCTCGTATAAACTAACCCCAAATGCAGATGCCAAATCTGGCCATTTCTCGCCCATTCATTTATTGAGGGCTTTATAACTCCAGATGTGAGCACCACAGACTTGGAAAATGGCTTAAAATGAAGCAAGACACCGTTTACAACACTACGCCACTATACTACCTACACTGATATGTATGTATTGATACACTGATACTGCCCAGGGTACACTAACAATGCCCCTACTAACACCTATTTAGCCCCCAGTGCAAGTATGCTGAACATTATTAGCAAAGGCTAACATTTCTCTTACGACCAATGCAAATATAACAATATCAAAAATATGACAGCGTAAATAATTGAAATGTTACAAGCAGTAATTTGCCATGTTCGGTATGTATCCTCGCTAGACGTCATGCTTCCTCTTCCTCTTCTGATCCATACTCCAACGCATGGTCAAATGTTACCTTAGCTATGCTGATGAGTTGGCAAAATGAGTGAAATCTTCCAAAAACGGAAGGAAATGAAAAAACAACTACACCACAAAAATGCTTGTTTATTACGGTGTAATGTTACGGTTGAATGCGAAACGTTTGACTGCGAAATACTGTCCGCTACTGGATAAAAGAGTTATCAATCAAACCAGAACAAACTCAAGAGTTATGGCGTAAAAAGCAAGTGTGGTTTTGCGCATGGCTGATGTAATGTAAATGACCAATGGATCCTGTAATGGACATCTTTACTTGTGAAAGCAACGGTAAAATTCTATATTTATTCCATATTTAGTCGCAGTCGCAGCTATTGATAGTAGAACGACTTGGTATAATTACACAAGAATTCCTCCTGTTTATTTCGCTATTCAGAGAGCAGGACCTCAGCCGCTAAGTGTAACAGTTGTCGTAAAATTCTAAGATAGCTTTACTTCATTATCCTCTGTAGGACCCATTCCTAAAATTGGAAATATTTTAGTTAATATTACTACACTATTTTGTATTTCATGATTCTGTTAATGCTTACATCAGAATATCTGCAAAAAGAGATTAAAATGTGATTTAGTAACCTTTAAAATAATGCTCTTCTCTGATTGGTGAAGACTGTAGCTACACATGGCGTCTTCACGTCTCTTAGTTTGTTGTTAAAGTGGACACATTGAAAGGCTTGCTGAAGAAGATTGGCGTGCAAAGGATGGGATCGTTCTGCAGGTGAGGATCTGATTGCTTGGAAATTAGTCAGACTTCAGATCTCAGGAAAGAAGCAAAGCTAATTGCTAAATGAAATCCTTACGTTTATGTTTGGGAATATTCCAAGCAGATGTCTGTAACGTTCTAATTGCTACGTTCAAGCGAAATGGAAGGAAGCCATTCAGTCAATACCCCCATAGCCACATACTAGATTTGCCATCACGTTAGATTAAGGCTACGTTTACACCGCAGGTCTTGATGCCCAGTTCCAATTTTATACCAGCTGTTTACTATACTTGTAAAAGTGACTCATACCACATATCTGTGTTCACAGTTTAGCCTACACTTGAAGCAACCCGCACGCGTTGGCCTACAGGGAGGGCTTAGTTACGGATACGAAAGTAAACAACCACGCTGCCATAGCCATATCGCCAACTGCAATGGGCAGAAAACATAAGTGATAATTCAAGCTACTTTGTTTCGAAGCATCTTTGGTCCGTAATGAACATCCGCTGTATTATGGCCTGTATCGACTTTTAAGAGGCACATAACCACGGTATTCGCCCATTGGCCTGAGCCTTCATCCTGCATTTAACTTATTTTAACATTCAACGTTGCCGGTGGAGAGTGGATGTGCATGTAATTACGTCATACTTAATTGAAATGCGAAAAAAGTATGGAAATATCGCAATGCCCGGGAAATGCACTGTGTTTAAATAAGTCACATGGTATCCGTTTCCTATCGGATTTCCACATATGAATGTGACCCAAAACAGATCTGAAAATGTCCGATTCCCTGTGCTTTCCCCCTGTTTTCACATTCATTACTACATATCTGATTTGTGCCTCATGTGAGCAAAAAAACGGAATTAGGTCACTTTAACCAGATGATGTAAATCGTAGCCTAAGAAACTAGAGAAAGGTTTGCTGGACAGTATTCGGGCACGCCACAGCTCTTTTCACACACACACACACATATATATATATATATATAATATATATATATATATATATATATAGTGTATATAATTAAGAAGAGTAAGAAACTGTTAAAATTTTGGAATTAAACTATTTTTACGTGCATTGAGACCATTTGAATTCCATATGGAGGACGACAAGCTTAATGCCAACGAAGCGCTTGACGCCCACAAGAGGGAGCCCACGCCACTTTTTTAAACTATTGAATAAACAATAAATAGACTCAAAAAATGAAAGCTCTGCTTTGTCGTGGACTGATAGAAATTTAAAGACTGAAGGAGAATGAAGCGAATGCGGAAGAGGAAGTATTGCGTGTGTTCAAATGGCTTAGTTGAGCTTGAAAGGCTTCATCAAGAAATATTAGCCGTTTTATCAGGTGAATATGAAAAAGACGATTAGTAAAATTGATACTGTTCAAAATATGCAGAATTTGAGGACTTGGTACAGAAAAGAGAGGTTTGGATTCTGAAGGCAAAAAAGGGTCTTGTGGAGAAAATAAACGGTATGATGAAATTAAGCCCAGTGATAGTATCCCGGAAGTGTTTCTTCACGCACACCAGCAGAGAGGAAGAAAGGGCTGTCATGCATGACACATTGCACAGGCATGAATGGCCAGCTCTGTGCGCCCGAGAATGGAGGGTGAACATGAATCGCTGTGAGCATGCGAAAAAGGGGCAGAAAATTAAGCTGGAAGAAGAAAAAACTGGATGTCGGAATACTATGCTTGGTGTTGAGTTCATGGACGAGATCGAAAATCACAAATGTGCGAGCTCTTGTATCACACCTTCCCTTTAAGATGGTAAATGGACTGCATTTATATAGCCCTTTTATCCAAAGCGCTTTACAATTGATGCCTGTCATTCACCAGAGCAATTAGGGGTTAGGTGTCTTGCTCAGGGACACTTCGACACACCCAGGGTGGGGATCAAACCGGCAACCCTCCGACTGCCAGGCAACTGCTCTTACCTCCTGAGCTACGTCGCCCCTGATGAGAGATGAGAGAACCGTGGGGAAACCAAGACTTTGAGATCCAGGAACGACCCGGATGTGAAGGGCCAGGTTTTAGAACCTGGTGGATTTCATCAACTAGCAAGTTAAAGTTGTCAATGACCCACTGTTGGGAGATATCCACTATGTCAGCTGAGAGGGAGAGGTAAGGAGAGATTTCAGAAAACCTCCAAGAAAGGTGGTTCCCAGGGAAGCATCTTTGCTACAAGCATTGCCTCAGCCGTAGAAAACGGTGTTCAAGGTTCGCAAAAAAGATTAAAGAACAGGCGCATAAAGAGAGAATACAGTTTCTGTAACATCACTTACAGCCTGTTTTCTCATCCATTTTGTCTGTGTTATCTGATGATTTCATGGATATGAAAGTTTACGGTGTGAAAAATGATTAAACGTAAAGGATTCCCCCCCCACTCTAATATGCTTCTAATGCCTTCAGCAGGGAGACAGACAGGAGACCAGGGCTTTGTAAATGCACAAGACCTTTATTAGTGCCTGCGGTTCACACACAATTAGCAGTAAAAGCCTACGGTGGGCTGCTTTGCATTCACAGAGTAATTATTATTCCCACACAGGTTCAACATCACAAGCAGACAGAGATGATACAGAGTAGCATGCAACACTTCCCCTGAGTTTAACCTCATCAGTTAGTTTCTAATTAGTGTAATTAGACACCGGTGTCTTCATTTAAATGTCCCTTGGGGTTAACAGAACTGAATCTGAAGAATGAGATTCCAATAAGTAAAACAAACAAACAGAACAGATTAAATTGGGGAAAGCTGCCACACCCTCTAAGGGATGGTTTTTTATTGATGTAATTTCGCTCTGTTGCTGAAGACCAGAGTGACCAACTAGGGCCAATCCATTTCCAGATTTTAAACTATCTTCCGCTCTGAACGATGTAATTAGTTCAGTAATTTGAGGCAGACGCCGTCCTCGGTGAAAACGTTTAAGCTGTGGTGTGATACGTTTGTGGCACGGTATCGGAGCGGACAGCTGTTAAAATTATGCTAGAACAATTGGTTGGAGCAAAAACCCGCAACTGGACCTCCAGGACTGGGGCCAGGCACAACCTGCCTTTATGATGATTTGGCAGCTTTCACTGAATCCATGGATATAAATGTTTACGGTGTGAAAAATGATTAAACGTAAAGGATTCATTTTCCCGACGGCATTGTTTTCTGGTCTTCCTCCCAGTGAAATCAGTGGTTCGTTCCCCAGATATGACTTGATTATGAGTCAACTCTTCAAGCATGTGCAATTATGGCTGGCAGTAATTTTGCATGTTTTTATGGTGGATATTATGTTTCCTTTGTTAAAAGATTTCTTCTTCAGAGGGAAAGGAGGAGTAAGTGTTAAAACCTGCTGAGATATTTTAGCTCAGTTGCAGGTAAGAACTGAAGTATAAAAAGGCATAAAATAAGAGCACTTGTGTTTTCTGGGGGGTGAGAGGCTGTGAAAGCTATTCTGTACCACAAACTTTTAGACATACAATATAAGATAGAGAAAAAATAATGAATAAAGATGACACAAGGGTCCATGGACCAATAAAAATAGTAACTTGCATTCTGGAGTAATTTTATAATCTGCACATGCAATACCTTTTATGCATACTGTGAGTGAATAGTGCATCAGTTGAAGAAATATTTTAATCAGAACTGACAGTTAAACAACACCATCAAATAAGAAACTGTTTCTGCACAGGCTTGTGGAAATGAAATGCACCTTGTTTGTATTCAGGAAAAATTGTATATAATTTTTAAAATGGCATCGTACAATAGATCACACCTGAATCTGCTTCTCCTTATTCAGTGACCCTTGCAGTGGGAAAATCCCAAGCATTAAAGTTGCATGATTTTGTAAATGCAGTCACAGGACTGTGCACTTAACTGGCTTTAGACGATCTGTTGGTTTTCACCCATAGTTGCAAATCGATTTTTGTACTATGAAGTTGATGCTTTTTGGATCGACCACCACTCATTGGAAAAATAAACGAAATGCACTTTAGCAATGCTAACGAGGTGGGATTAGCTGTTTGAGGCCATTATCCATTTCATGCTAATAATAAAACATATAATGAGGAATATTCAAGCCCAGGGTGCTTTTGTATCTTATGCATACAGAAGTAATATTTTGTAATACATGAACAGTTGAAGGCACTAAATACAGTATATCTTTACAGAACATAACACTCAGTTGCTGGCAATACAAGTATATGTTAGTTACAGGCTTGTTTTCCACAGAATGCAGTCGAGAGAGTAACAGTCATGTAAAATAAAATATTTGAATCTTAACTTTCAAGTGGACAATGCTTTAGTGCAGTTAAACAGAATCCACTCATACACTGGCATCCATGTCTTTTTTTGTTTCAGTTAGGCCTACACTGTTCCCCGAAATTGCATGGGCCAATAATTATAATGAAAATCCATAATATATGTCATAAATGAATCACATTACTCACAAACGCTATATGTGTAAATTACTATGGTACGAAACTGTTGCTGCAAGCATATTTACAAGGTGTACCTTCAGGCGATATATATATATATATGTTTTAGTCAATTCAGTTTTACAATCTCAAACCCTGTGTTTACATTGGCCACAGGGAGTTCATCTTAAACAACCGAAAATATCACATTTTCTAAGTAGAGATGTTCATTGTTTACCATTTAGACTTTCACATTTTTAAATGTCTTTCCATAATGCATTTGACACATGTAATCCCTTTCCCCTGACTAATTCTTAACACCAACGGTCATACTTGCAATGCAGGAAATCTTTACTTTTTTCCATCGGGTTTTTTCCTGGGTACTCCTAATATAGCCTACAATTTATAGTTACGTTAGGCGTTTTGCTGTTTGCAATATTCAGATTAAACCTACCGGTCACCTTGAGCGAAACCTAATGTCACCTGTGACGAAGCGGTGACACAAATCGCAGTCGCTTTAAATGTAGCCGTCGGGCGTGCTCCCTGGTTATTTCATCACCGCGTGTAATAGCCAGCTAGCCCACTGGCGTCGCGTACAGTGGCATTACATCACGAAACGGCTAAATTAGTGTCCCTCGCCATGCCCCCCCACTTCTTCTGTCAACCCAAGTCCTGTATCGAAAAAAGAGCAACATATACAAACGAAAAACAGCACAAACTAAGGTAGACGTAGCTGCACCCAATTCACCCTGCAATTTACACCTCCCACGTACCTGTAATAATAAACAAAAACAGTGCAAAAAGAGAGTTGAGGTATAGTTGGCTGATTCAGTGTAAGTGGTGTATACTGTCTGGCACCAGACATGATTCAGTAAGTCACATTTACCACACTGGCATTGGGCTATGAAATCTTGGACAGTAATGCGGCGTATAAGGACATACTGTCTGTTGGTCTGCCAGGGTTTTCCCCTCATGACATTGTCCTTCTAAATCTCACATGCTCATTGGTCCATTTGCTTCGTGGATTGCCAGAGCGTGCACTCAGTGCTTGATTAGGCCCAATCTGTACGACTGAATTTTTTTTGTCATTTAAAAAAAAATTGACCTCATTTTTATTTCCAGTTTCAAAATCCCAATTCTTTGTGTGCCCTGCCCAGTGTTGTGACCTCCTCTGTCAGTTTTGGAGAGTGTGATTGAGCATGCGCTCATTTTCAAAATGTGATGTCAAGCTGTTGTTTCTTTTCACTCTGACGCCCACCAGTTAGGCTCACTCACATTAAGTTGGTGGAGGAGGAGGAGGAGGAGGAGGGTATGTCAAATGCACCTTGTGCAGGCTGACTGCGTACCTGACTGACAGGTCATTATTAGTAACTATGCAAAATTAGGCACAAGCAGCACCCAAACCATTAAATATTTTTATCTGGTCCTGATTTCTGTATCTGTTGTTAAAATGTTTTGTTTCCCCCTCTATAAAGGACATTGATCTTGTACTTTGTAGTTGATACTGTACTTTATCCACCACTGTACAGGTGCTGCGTTTTTGGTCTGCTAGACATTAAAGAAAGGTGCCTTGGTTTATCAGCTGGATAATTACAGTAATGTTAACACAAGTGCTTAAAATGCTTGGAAATAAATTAACTCTAAAACACAGAACTCCTACTTCTCAACAATTTTCTTGTCTCTCTGTTCTTTGCACAGTGCCCACCACTGCCACATCTGAGTGTATGTCTGTGTATGCACGTGCATGCATGTGTGTGAGCGTGAAACGGTGTGTGAGCGTTTGTGTGAGCATATGTATGTGTGTATGTATGTGTAAGTTCATCTCTCACTGCAGAAGGACACTGCTGCTCAAGAACATGAGTGCAGTGGTGAGCAGAACTAACACTCCCAGGCAGAGGGGGCGCTGCTGAGCTGCGGCTCCCTGGGGAAACTGCTCTGCGGTCTGCCTCTCCAGGTAAGGATGAGAGTAGTTTATGTAGCGCTCCACGCACTTCTGCACCTTCAGCTGCTCCACCAGCTCTGGGTATCCAGTTTCCACGATGCTGACGATGTCTGCCTCCTCCCCTTCCTCACCCCCTTCCTTCGCTCCGCCGGTAGGACGGACGGGCGGCGGGACGTGGATCTCCGGGGGCGGGGTGGAATTCCGCTCCGCCCCGCCCCCCGCCGCGTCGGGGGCCGCCGTCGCGTTGACGGTGCCGTTGCCCGGCAACAGGCCGGCGGCTCCAGCCTCGCTTCCGTTGTTGGCCGCTGCTTTGGGACCGTCGCCCTGCAGGCCCGCCCCGTGCCCGCCCTCCCGCAGCAGGTCGTCCTCGGCCATGCAGCTCTCCATGTGGCTGTCGTAGGACCTCTCCCTCGGCTTGTAGCGGTAGTCCCAGCCGAAGTCGTCCTTGTCGGTGGAGTGCGAGCCGTAGCGCTGGTACATGTAGCGGTTGTAGTAGTACCTCTCCTCGGGGCTGCGGAAGGTGACGTGCGGGCGCGGGAAGCGGCCCAGCCCGTAGTGCACGGCCATTCCGGCCACCACCCCGGTGCCCACCGCCACCGCCGCCGTCTTGGCGTAACCCTTGGATTGCTTGTTCGGCCCGTAGCCCATCTGCTGCACCTGGTAAGAGAACGGGGAGCGCCCTCCTTTGCCCCCGCCTCCACCATACCGGGGGCTGAGGATCTCGTTATTGGGGTTCCAGTTGGGGGTCTCTTCCTCCCCGGCAGTGTAAACCCCAGACCCCGGTCGATACCCCAGTCCCCTGCTAGGGTACCTCCAAGTGTTATGGCCTCCTGCAGCTGGATGGCTGCTTGGGTTGTGCGATTGCTTGGGGGAGCCACTGGAGTGCGTATTGCTCCCTTGTGAGGTCTTGGTGTGCGACGAAGATTTAGACGATGACGAGGAGGATGATGATGATGATGAAGACGAAGACGAGCTGGAAGAGCTTCTGCCGGAGGAGCCTGAACGTCTGGCCCAAGTTGAGTGTTCCTGCAGCAGGAGCAGGACGGACAGGGAGAAGAGGACCCGGAGGGATGGCTTCCTCATGGTGCGACGCTGGGGAGAAGGGAGGAGAAATTATATCTTTATTTTAAATCCGCTAAAATTTGAATGCAGTTCAGTTCAAATCCAAATCTGAAAATAAAATGGTATAAACAACAATTGTATAGCCTACTGTGTGTTGGTATACATAATGCAATAAAAAAAACACATTTTCTTGATAAATAAAACCCATTTTGTTACACTTAGCTTACAGCTTATAATTCTATATAGCACTATGGAGTTCTCTGTAAAGTGATTTACCCTCAAATATAAGTTTTCTGAATTTTGGTGAATGAATTTACTCAGGGTGCAGCATTGCACATGTGACCGTATTACCATTGATTGAGCTGATGAAGAGTGGAACCGGTATTATAAATGGTTTGCTCTAATTTGTCTCTCACACACATGCCGCAGGCATGTTCTGATTTCTTTAGGTTCAAGTGTTGCAGACGCAGTGATTCCACAGGCACTTTCTGTCCAAATGGGTCAAGGGGTGTAGGACGGAGTGTTCAGTTCCTTACACAGTGGGTAAGGAACTGGGCTTGTAACCGAAAGGTTGCAGGTTCGATTCCCGGGTAGGACACTTCCGTTGTACCCTTGAGCAAGGTACTTAACCGAAATTGCTTCAGTATATATCCAGCTGTATAAATGGATACAATGTAACATGCTATGTAAAAGTTGTGTAAGTCGCTCTGGATAAGAGCGTCTGATAAATGCCTGTAATGTAATGTAATGGGGTGTGGCAGGAATTATTGTTGTAACTGCCTTAAGAGTGTGTAAATATATAGAGACAGTTACACTAATGGAAAGCTATGGAGAACAATTCCACCACACGGCACCAGGAAGAGTTAATGGTTTTGCTCACCGCACATGCTCAGTTGTGTCCTTGAGCACATGCAGAACGAGAAAAACGCGGGACAATGAGGTGAAGAAAAGACTACGTCAGAGTCTCGTGCTGTGCTTTTATCAATATGGTAAATGGTAAATGGACTGCATTTATATAGCGCTTTTATCCAAAGCGCTTTACAATTGATGCCTCTCATTCGCCAGAGCAGTTAGGGGTTAGGTGTCTTGCTCAAGGACACTTCGACACGCCCAGGGCGGGGTTTGAACCGGCAACCCTCCGACTGCCAGACAATCGGTCTTATCTCCTGAGCTATGTCGCCCCCGGCAAATATAGCGGTATGTCCACAGATCTGGTGACTGTGAAGGCCACAGCATATGATTCACATCATTTTCGTACTCATCACACCATTCAATGACTGACCCTTCATGCCTTGTGGGTTGGGGGGGCATCGTCATCCTGGAAGAGACCACTCCCATCAGGATAGAAATGTTTCGTCATAGGATAAGGATGATCACTTTGTAATGGATCGCAGTGACCCTCCCCCCTCTAAGGGGACAAGTTAGACCCAAACCATGCCAGGACAATGCCCCACCACCGCGCAACAGAGCCACCGGACCCCCTCACTGTAGGGGTCACGCAATCAGGCCTTCCCCGTTCTCTTTGGGTACACCCCACATGCGCTCCACCAGGTGTTGAGAATATGGCGAGGGATGAAGGATGACTCATCTGACCGTTTTTCCTTGCGTATCGCGCCAATGCACCAGAATCATTGGTCATAGAATGCAGGGCCGGCCCTAGGATTTTGGTGGCCCTAAACAAGTCTGTTGAGCGGGAGGGGGGGAAGGGTGCTGTTAGATTCTGTCGTGGAGCTGGGGGGGGGGGGAGGGGGGGTTACTTCATAAAATCCTTCCTACATTACATTGTTATGAACTGTTCGTCTGTCTTTCATTATCGCTGTTCCGACAGTTGTGATAGTACAAATATTATTGCCTAGTACATGGATGTTCGCCCGCGGTTGTGGCCCTAAACAACCGCATAGAGCGTTTATGCCACGGGCCAGCCCTGATAAAATGTGTGCATTCGACCACAATTTCCGACCCTATGTACTGATGTGTTTTTCATGTAAATATCACGTCATTCTTTTAATCGATCGTCAGCACCCATTAATCGATTCATGATTAACCGGTCTCTTATATCTATATGGAGCTGTAGAGCAAAAAAAAAAAGAACACAAAAATATCTGTAAGACTAATATTAAATTCTTCACTAATGGCCTATAAATCTCAGTTTCAATGGCCTGTCTTCCCGTTGCTTCAAGCAGTGATCGAATGGTCTCTCTCTCAATGGGTGTGTCCCATTACTTTTCACTCCTCCTTTCCTCCATTGGGACAGCTTATCTGCTTCTCCATCATCAATGCCGACGTCAGCTATAGCCATATCAAATAGCCACATCATAAGCATTTTATTTTGCCGAGTCTACAAACAGTCCCACAGCCAATCGCATGTCTCATGTGGTCAGCCCATTTAAAGCTATAAAATAGCTTGTAAGTTTCAAGTACAAGTAGTTGCATGTACAGTAGCCTGAACAAACATGAACCTGGAATTATGATTCATGTCAAGACACTATAACATGTAATCGGCGATGTTAGATCAAATATGCAAACACAAAAAGATACTGTAATTCCAGAATCTTGATTTGGCTGATGTCAGAATGTAGAGAACACTAATTCACCTCATACACAATAGTTTGGCTATACTGTGACAGTCTACATTATATTGGCAGGTCACTGAAACTCACACCGGCTAATTCTGAGACATTACCGTAGATTAGTGAAACAATTAATTTTATGAGTTATTGGTTCCTAAAGTTCAGTGTTCACATTGAAAAACAATTATTCCCACTGTAATATCTGAAATTAAATTTGTCTGTAATAAATACGTCCTTTGGAAACTATTGCATAAATTAATTCATTCATACTGTTTGCAAAGTAATAGTAGCTGCCATGCTTATTTATGTTTAGTCACTAAAATTCTCTGATTTGTCTGTTGGATTACAGCAACAAAACCGTGATTTTGTTATCCGTTGTAGACAATTCTAACCTTCGGGCTGGATGATACTCGTGATGAGAACCTCCTGAACGACACAAATTTGGCTAACTATCTTGCATAATTGGGGAAATTCAATTTCTCCGCCATCTCCACCTTCTAAAGTTTGGATGGCGTCAGATTCTGCGGAATGGTCTTTCAGTCTCTCAATCTACAGGCCATGAGCACGGTGATGTCACGTGGAAAAGTGAGAAGACATCCGTGGTAGCTTACATCGATCTAACCGTCGCTGGCGTCAGTACAAAATATGTTTCCACTCCAAAACCTGTTGCCTTCCCCTTCCGGTACTGGTGTCATTCATACGCATCGACACCTCATTGGAAACAACACCCAAGCGTGTGTAGCTACGTGGTTATTTATCTCCGCCAGGCGAAAGCCTGGAGAGGATTATGCATTTGGTCGCGTGTGTGTGTGCGTGTGCGTGTGCGTGTGCGTGTGCGTGTGCTTGTGCTTGTGTACTTGTCCGCAGCTACTCTCGCATACTACTGGGCCGATCAGCCTAATACTTGTTGTGCATGCTGGCAGCAGGCCAAGGACCTGAATTATTCTCGATTATTTTGCAAATCGGTCAACGACAAGTATTTTATTTGAATGAATTTCCATCATTGTCCATTGAAATACGTTGAGTTCTAACTCCTCACTCCTCCTAACCGGCCGGTAGGGGCCGCAAGTGATCAACAACTGCTTCCGTTTCTTCCGTTTGGAATGAAAGACCAGCGATGTAAAATATCAATTTCAACGTTAAAATGCCAACAAAATAATCCGCCAACTAACGGGGTACGTTAATGCTTGAATCTGTGGCAATTATTTTGTTGGCATTTTCACGTTGAAATTGATATTTTACATCGCTGGTCTTTTGGAATCGTTCCCGTCCAGATTGTTCCTGTCCGGATTTAAAACGAAAGTGCCAGACTATAAAGTCAGCGTTAGCTCTGTCTAACACATCGTGGCTGATAAGAATGAAAAATTAGCTAACGTGTCACCACCTTTAGCGTTACTTCACTGAGTTGGCGTTTTTGGGATTTTCAGTGGCACGTGGTAAAAAACTTGTAATACTGTATTTGTCTGGTTACATACATTGATTGTGTGGCCTCCATTGTTGCATCAGCAAAGCTAACATGCCTGGTGGAGATCTGCACTCTACTGAATGCACTCTTCTAGTTCACGCTGGATCCGGGTTGGACAGTCTTACCGTTTTTAGCCTGCTGACTGAAGCACTGCAAGGCCAATATGACATGAATTGAATCTAATTTACTGTGGCAACGGGTTTGCACGGGTGACAGATTTTGCACTGACACTGGGAGGAGATTAGGAGCCGTGTCTGAAGCTGCTTCACCCTTCCTCTCAAAGTTTACGGACAATTCAGGGTCCAAATTTCACATTTTGAGGTCCCATTCAAAGTTAATGAAGTCTACAACCATGAAAAAATATAAAAAGCGCACACGTCTCAAAATGGCCGATAGAATGAGGGTCATGTTATGTCCTGCAACTTCATGTCACTCAAATGCTTTTGCATAGTGCGTAAATTATCATGTTTAAAAACATGTTGGTTGGAAGCAGACCTGGGTCACACATTTGTTTTGGATTCAAATACTTTTATGTGTTCTATTGCTCTTGCCTGGTGTAATTGAGCCTGCAGATATGACCAGAAGGCAGGTTTCCACTTTTTGAGAGTATTTCATTGGTTCCAATACATCAGACAAGATCAGTAAAGCATAGAACAGTATTTGAATCCAAATCAAATGCGTATTTGACCCAGGTCTGGTTGGAAGTTGAGTACGATGTAGGCGGAGCCGCTCGGTCAATCGAATGAGTCAAATGAACGACTCAACTGAGAAAACGAATCATTACTTCCGAGTCAGTAAAGAGTCGTTCAATTCGAACGAATCATTAGCGAACTGCACTCCACTGATACACTGTATTTGCTAATAAGTTGTGCTTCTATAGCCTTCAGTTTGTTGCAGTGATGTAAACGACAAACTAATGTCATGTTTAAACAAAAAGAAAAGCGATAGCCTACTTAAGCTGGCTTGCTGCTAGACAGTTCTGTTCTAGACTGAAATTGATAGCCTATATAATATAAAGCTTCGTATGATTTGTAGAAGATGTACATGTAATTTATCTTTGCACGTGCCCCATTTTAATGTATTACGAAATGATACATAAGAAAGTTACTCTTTAAAGCCATGTTCTGGTTAATACGAACAACAACACGAGTTTCATGTTAAACAAAAGAAAAACAGCCCTGAAGCTGGATGCATCTGACCAATACGAACACAATCGCCAGGCGCTTTCTCAAACGAACCAGGACAGCAAATAATAAAAAACAATACTCATGCTTTTATTCATACAGCGATGTCCCTCCAAAATTCAAAAACAAGGCGAGAATACAACCTATATCAAATCAATTAAGTTAATTCAGACCCCTTTCCCCAGTCTCATAGATCACAAATATATCACAAAATGAGGGCTGTATGACTGGGCTATATGCAATACCCCACCCAAAACGCAATCTTACACATTTTTATCATTTTTAGATTTTATTCAAAGTGGACATTATATATAATATTAAACAAGACATTCAACCCGGTCAACATTTATCTAACACTACTGCCGCTCAAACAATAAATGACACGCCCACAGTCGGCCGATTGTGGGCGCTGAACTTAAAGATAAATCCGCTGATTGTGGGACTCGGCAGCGGTACACAGAAACAGTGGTTTCATAAGCATCACTTTGAAACACTTTGTTCGGTTTCCGGACAACATTTTAATACGATATAAAGCAACCTACAGGATCTCAAACTCGTAGCCTATATTATTATATTCCTCTGTGTCAAAGAATATGGCATTTCTAAACAGATACAGATTCAAACAGACAGTTAAACGAAATCCGCAGCTATCCTAACGATAACATCGTTGTATCAAGCTAGGCTACTTCGTGTGTTTTAATCCAGCTTTTGAAATTCATTACCAAAATTTCCCGAGATACATAAGCTTTATTAGTATTATTATTTTCGTTAATTATATGTTTACTACAACATCACTTTTATTGTATTCCACTTAAACTGTATTGCACTTATTTTAAATTACTACATCACTTGAACGTATTGTATTGGACATAATTGTTATTGTATTTCACTTACGTTAAAATAAAAGGCATTGGTTCAAGGAGAACAGAATGCAACGGAATCTTGCACACATTCCGGAGAAAAAAGCAAGCAATTCAAAACGTTAAACGCGGTGAACAATATTTTTCTAACAGTGGGACTAACAAAGTATTAAGGCCCTTTAAAGATAAGCCTACCTCAGAATTTTAGGATTTGCTGCGAGATCTGCGCCTTTGATCGTCTGTAACACCGCCCTTTCTCTACTCTCAGGTGCTTGGATTGGACTTGTTTAATGAAAACGACAGCTGGAAGATGGAGTTTTATAGGCAGGACTTCCAGAAATGCCGCGCCCCGCTCGCACGCCCTCACCACCACGCCTCCATTTTTGCGTGCGCTTTTTGTAAGTTTTAATCAAACGGTGCATATTCCACAGTCAAGACGCAAATACAGCGATCATGTATAATTTTATTTTATTATGAAGTATTCAAAAAGGCAATGTCACAATTTAAACGGAGGGGCTTCTCTAAATTGCATTGTGTCCTATACGATGATTTAGTGGAAAATATTGGTAATATACTGAAGAATCAGTCACGAGAAAGTTGAATCTGGAAAAAAATGGGGTTGTCCACAATACAAACACAAACAACGAGACTCAGTTGAATAGCCTAAGTTTATTTACTTCACCCTGCTATTGTCACAAAGGCTCTTAATTTTATTAATATTTACAACAGTGTTTCATGATTTAAAAAAACTCTTTGAGGGTGTGCTAAAAGGCTTTATTGGCACTTGCCGTACGATAAGTTCGGTTTGAGAGAATTATTGGATTACTCGTTTATTGTGTGTGCGCGCCCGCGCAATTGAAAGAGCTTGGCTAAGTGAAGCTCGTGCTGATAAAGAATCGTGGGCGTCGGCTGGTGTTTCGGGATTCGGGCTCGCTGCATCGTCTGCGAGCTCCCTCCTTTTCCCTGCGTCTGCGAGCCAGGTCTTCCTCTAACACCTAGATACACACACACACACACCTCATTGTAATTTCGTTTGGACAGAACCCTCATCAACATTTCTTTTCCCCTCAGTTTTCATGTGCTTCCCAATCCCCATCTTTTGCCTTTGTCTGCTACCTGTTATCTTATACCCCTGCATTCTCCCTTCACATCCCTCCCTCCCTCCCTCACTCCCACCCTCCCTTCTTCCCAGTGATGTAGTGCTGTGGCTGTGTAGTGGCGTGGAGCTTTTAAGAATGACGTAAAGTGTAATAACTGTGTACATGTAAAAAAATGGCAATAGTCCTACACTCCTGTTGCTTCCCTTCTTTCTGCTTCTCAGTCTCCCACTCTGGCATTTACTCCCTCCTTTATATCCCGGGGGCGATATAGCTCAGTCGGTAAGACCGGTTGTCTGGCAGTCGGAGGATTGTCGGTTCAAACCCCGCCCTGGGCATGTCGAAGGGTCCTTGAGCAAGACACCTAACACCTAACTGCTCTGGCGAATGAGAGGCATCAATTGTAAAGCGCTTTGGATAAAAGCGCTATATAAATGCAGTCCATTTACCATTACCATTTACCCTACCTCATTATTCTGTCCTTCGTTTTCTTCTCTCTCTCTCTCACTCACTCACTCACTCACTCACCTCTTTCCTGCAAGCCAGTTTGTCTCTCCACTCATTCAGCTCCAGCGTGTGTTCATCCTCCAGCCCTCTGATCTTCTTCTTCTCTTGATCCACCAGCAGCTGTAGTTTCTCATTCTGACAGATAGAACACACACAGACATACACACACACACATCAAATTTTCTACCGGGATTTTTTTAAATTACATTTTTTTTCCCTCACTGTTTTTGAAGGACAGGACTCATATCTGTGTGCCTGGCTCATCAAAGCCCCCCCCCCCTCAGGGACGCGGGTGACAGTGACGGGCGGCAGAGTTGCACGTGCACGCCGTGAGGCAGGTAGGGGGGGGGGGGTCACCTGTATCTGCTGCAGCTCCGCGACGTTGCCCTCGCACTGCTCCTGCAGCTCGCGCAGCTGCGCCTCCTGGGTCTGCTGCAGGGTCTGCCTCTCCTGCTTCTGCCGGGACTCTTCCTCCGACACGAGCTGAGGGCGGGAAGGGGCGAGCGCCAGGTCACAACACGTCGGGGATATGGACAGGAGAGGCCCCGGTCCTAAACTAGCGCTCACACTCTAAGACCCTTAAGAGCACAGGCCCAGGTGTCCTTTGAATTGATAAAATCATCCCAGAGTAGGATTTCTGACACCAGGATCAGTTTTAGCCTTTCCGCTCATGTTTTAGCTTAGAATAAGGGCAGGGAGATTTAGAGAGTACATTTTTGATTGTTATATTGGCGGGATCACTTCTGTTACTGTTTGTGCAGTTAACTGCCAAAACAAAGGAAACACAACTGTAAGCATGCCGGGATGCCAGTACCTGCACACACACACACACACACACACACATACACAACTCATTGTAATTTCTTTTGGACAGAATCCTCATCGTCATTTCTTTTCCCCTCAGGTTTTTCCTTTTAATAATTTGAGCGTTTCCTTCATTTTTTTGCCAGTTCGCCCGCATCCCTGATCACGTTGCTGGCCTGGCGCTGACCTGCGTGAGGCTCTGTCTCTGCTCGGGGCCCGACAGGCGCCGGGCCCTCAGGTCCAGCTTGCACTGGGCCAGCCGGGCCTTGGCCTCGGCCCTCTGGGTGCGCTGCAGCTGGGCCCGCTCCTGCAGGTGCAGGGAGCGCTGCTCCTCCAGCAGGCCCTGGTGGAACCGGGAGGCCCTCTCCTTGTCCTGGAGGAGGAGGGGGAGAGGAGGCAGGGTTAGGTAGGAGAGGAGAGGAGGCAGTGTTAGGTAGGAGGGGGAAAGGAGGAGGAGCGGGCTTGGCCTGGTTAGGTAGGAGGGGGTGAGGAGGCAGGGTTAGGTAGGAGGGGGAGAGGCGGCAGTGTTAGGTAGGAGGGGGAGAGGAGGCAGGGTTAGGTAGGAGGGGGAAAGGAAGCAAGGGTTAGGTAGGAGGGGAGAGGAGGCATTGTTAGGTAGGTGGGGTAGAGGAGGCAAGGGTTAGGTAGGAGGGGGAGAGGAGGCAGGGTTGGGTATAGCTCAGTAGGTAAGAGCGCTTGTCTGGCAGTCGGAGGGTTGCCGATTTGATCCCCCACCCTGGGCGTGTCGAAGTATCCCTGAGCAAGACGCCTAACCCCTAGTTGCTCCCAACGAGCTGATTGCATGGCAGCTGAGGTGTGTGAGTGTGTGTGTGAATAGGCGAATGAGAGGCATCAGTTGTAAAGTGCTTTGGATAAAAGCGCTATATAAATGCAGTCCATTTACCATTTACCAGGTGGGAGGGGCGGGGGTCAGGGGGGCGCTGGGTTCAGGCAAAGAGGGAGGTGTGATTAAGGAGGGGTGGGAGGTTAGTGATATAGGGGTGGGGCTTAGTGATATAGGGGTGGGGGTTAGTGATATAGGGGTGGGGTTTAGTGATATAGGGATGGGGGTTAGTGATATAGGGGTGGGGTTAGTGATATAGGGCCGGGGTTAGTGATATAGGGGTGGGGTTAGTGAGAGATGCAGCTCTCCAGGACACTCCAGACTTGTACAGAGATAAGACCTGAAACGGCAAGTCTCAATTGCCCCAAGGATGTGGAGCGGAGCAGAGAGCGAGGAGGGGCGAAGGGGGAAAACAGGTACTCACATACAAACGATATTGTCTGTTTCACAAAGATGATAATCTAGAGACTAGATATCCAACAGCGTGCTCCTAGACTTTTCAACCTAGGAGCACATTCCGCGTTCCGTGGAAAAAATGTTAGTGTAGAGCCCTGACAGCTGCATGGCAGTGGTAGGGTGAGTTCTTTAGGGGATATAAGAGGTACAAGGGTGTAGGTGGGGCAGGTGATGTACAGGTGCAGACATTGACAATTATTGAATTTAATAATGGTCATGTGGTGTATTGCCTTTCTTTTAATCTTTAAAAAAAAAATTATACCTGATGCGGTAGCAATCATACTTCAACTTCAGAGGCCACGTGAAATGCCACTGTTATCTGCTGGACGTCCATAAGTGGCTGTCTTATCAACACCCAATATATAACAGTGGTGACATTTTTTTTTTTTTCCACAGAAGCATTTCACACTGCCACTGAAGTCTGGATGTTTTTAGTACCGCATCTGAAAGAAAGGCAATGCGCTGCGTGGTGGCGATGATCGCCACTGCGATCGATAACAGCCGCTGCCGTGCATCGCTCAGACCTGGCGCGCCTTGCTCACCTTGTTGTGCCTCTTGATGAGCTGCTGTCTCTGCAGTGAGTACTGCTCCTTCACCTGCTGCTTAAACAGGTGGTACTTCTCCTGCAGGTGGCGCTGCTCCAGCTCCCAGATGACGGATTCGCGGGCTAAAGGGTGGGGATGGGAGTTTTGGGAACGAGGCCAAGTGGTAATTCATCCAGCACTTAAAGCTGATTACTCATGGCTGTGGCTGGTTAGCATTGGCAGGCACTCAATGAACCTGAATGGATTACAGTGGACGAATAATTTCCATTTGAAATTTCGCTAATCACTAACCTCTCCCTTTTCCCTGTCTTTCTACTTGTGTTGTATTCTGGATGTGGTATTCTGCATTCTGTTTCTATTTCAGTGATGTTCATTCTGTTATGCGTGTGGATGCAGGTACGTGTGTGAGAGAGAGAGAGAGAACATAGGCGTGTGTGTATGAATGAGTGTGAGTACAGGGATGTGTGTGTGTGTGTGTGTGCGGTGTGTGTGGTGTGTGTGTATGACTGAGTGTGAGTACAGAGTGTGTGTGTGTGTGTATGTATGAATGAGTGTGAGTACAGTGTGCGTGTATGTGTGTGTATGAATGAGTGTGAGTACACTGTGTGTGTGTGCGTGCGTGCGTGTTTGTGTATGTATGAATGAGTGTGTGTGCGTGCGTGCGTGCGTGTTTGCATACCCCTCTTGAGTTGCTGTGATTTGGCTGTGATCTCCCACTCCATGGAGGCCACCTTCCTCTTGTGATCCTGCACACCTCTCTGCAGACCCTCATTCAGCTCCTGCTGCTGCTTCTGCATGAACCGCTGCTCCTGAGACAGACGGACAGACGGACAGGGTTTGAGTACGTATGTCCAAGTATGTGTATTTCTGTACGTAATATATGTGTGTGTATGGTACGTCATCACCAGAGGGAGGCCAACCCATGTTTCATGTGTCATGTGCATTTTTGGCTGGACCGCAACAGCGGGGTCAGCCCTACAAACGCGAATGTCTGTGACTGAGTGACTGAGTGGTGAAGTTACACCATCGGTCGGCCGACTTATGAAGTTACACCATTGGTCGGCTGGATGGAGTGTGTTAGGGTCCAGCCATATACTAGGCTTTGGCCTGGTCTTGTTCTTAGCAGCAGAGACCAAAGGTTGAACACACAGTGTCGTCTCCGTGGGCCTCGGCTGTGAAGCCTGATTAGCCCCAGCTGTTCAGTAGCGAGGTTTGGTTGGGCTCTGCAGGGGTGTGGTGGGGGGAGAACGGCCAAGGCGTGGAGGGCTCCAGGTTTCGGGTGATGCGGAGGAAGGCACGTTGGGCTGTTGTAACGGGGCGGGGCGGGGCGGGGCGGGACAGGGCGTGGCTCACCTCCCGGGGATCGGCTTTGAGCGCCGCCCCCCTGCGGCTCAGCTCCCGCTCCTGCTGGGCCTTCAGCCTGTGGGCCTCCTCCCTCAGCCGCACCGTGTGCTCCGCCTCCATCTTATCGCTCTGCTGCCGGTACTGCCGCTCCACCCGCTCCAGCTCCCCGTCATAGTACTTCTTCTTACTCTGACGGAGGAGGAGGAGCGGGAAACGGAGGCGGAGGAAGAGGAACAGGGAAGAGGAAGGGGAGAGGAGAGCAGGAAGGGAGGCAGGACGAGGAGGAAGGGAGAGGAGGAGAGGAGGAGAGGAGGAGGGAGGAACAGGGGGAGGAGGAGGGGAGGGAGCGAGGAGAACAGGGGGAGGAGGAGGGCAGGAACAGGGAGAGGGGAAGACGATGATGAATGAGGAGGTGGAGGGCAGGAACAGGGAGAGGAGGAGACGATGAGGAACGAGGAGGAGGAGGACAGGAACAGGGAGAGGAGGAGATGAGGAGGAACAGGGAGAGGAGGAAGGGGACGAGAAGGACAGGAACAGGGGAGAGTAGGAGGGGGAGGAGAACAAAGAGAGGAGGGGGAGACATGGCGGAGCAGGGGCAGGATGAAGAGGTGGAGAGGAGGAACAGGGTGAAGAAGAAGATAAGGGGTGGAGGAGAGGACAAGAGGTTGAGGCAAAGGAGGAGAGTCAGAAAGGAGGGGGGGAAAGGTGGAGATGAAGAGAAGTAGAAGTGAAGGGTCCATGACATTGGATGCACCCGTCCCTCCACCCGCATGTGTCGGGTCATTAGATAGTGTTTGGGGTGTACCTCACGGTTCAAGAATCTTCCAGTGGGACTGTTATATATCTTATAGTCCTGCAAGTAGCTCATGTACATTTAATCCGAACCACGGCCACTTAAGTAAGAATCCAAACCAATACGAGAGAACATATTAGACCATATTCTGGCCTCTTTCCAATGTCTTTCCGTTGGTTCAAGTATTTTTAAAAGGATTAATGGTTAGCTGGCCAGACCCCTGAATACATCAAAGAGTGCTGATTTCCATATCCAAGTCTGCTTTTCACTATGGAGTCCAGTGTTGTGTAAAAAAACTGTGTTTTTCTAAAATTTGTGTCTAATCCTGTGTGGCCGGTGGCCCCGTAGGGCTATGCACAATTGTCGATTGCATTGCCCGAGGTATGGAAGGGTTCAGTAGGTGTGCTGTCAGTACAGTGGAGTAATGGCTTCTGAAAATGGGGCTTGCCAATCATATATAGAGACTGAATTAAAAACATTACAATTAAAAAACAATTAAAATTGTAATTCGTAACACATTATCAATGTCTTGGCTGCATTTTTAAAAAATCAAGTTAATGATGCTTTACTGAATAAAAGTATCAGAAAAATTTCTCAGTGATTCCAAACTTTTGAACGTTAATGTATATTTTGTAGGTTTATGGTGCAAGCTGATGAAATACAAGTAAAAACTACATCTCCCAAAAATCTCCCCTCCATATGAATAATCAGTGATGGGGAATAGGTCAAACTCCTGGAGGACAGTGTTGGTCATATCAAATGGCTTCACTCACGGTCATCTCCTGCTCGATGTGCCGGAACATCTGCTCCCGCTGCTGCTGCAGGCGCAGCTCCAGCTGCGCATACTCCCTCTGCTCCTCCTTCTGCAGCAGCTTCAGCGCGTGCAGCTCCTGCCGTCTGCGCAGACGCATGTGCATGCGTGAGTGCACATCACGAAGCACAGGACTCATTATATATTATATATAAAATATACACATACATTACGTGCATTATTCGAGACATTTCATTTGCTTTTAGTGTTGCATCTTTCATGGTCAGTTAGTGACTTTTGTTTCCGGGGGACTGGTTTACCTGACGGACCGCATCTGCTCCTCCTTCCCGGCGCTGTCGCTGACGACTTTGGACGTGGTGACGCTCATCTCCCGGCCGTCCACCATGAACTTCCGCGTTCTTTTAACCGTCTTCCTGTTGTGGGTGATTTCCTGAGAAGAGAGAGAGAGAGAGCAGAGAGATAAGCCAGTTAGACCCGGCAAGCCTCCTTTCTGGTTCTTCGGAACGGGGAAAGGGACGGTGACTCACTCCGTCAGGTCCTGGGACTGCCGGGACCAGATTCGCCCTGCTGGATTTGTTCTCGCTGGTGGAGGGTTGGGGTTGGTCCTCTGCGGTTGGAGTACTGTTGGATCCTGAGCACGTCCCGTCCGGGAGGTCCTGGTCTGTCCGTTGTGAAATGGCAGCCGTGCTGCCGTTCGCCGCGCTCCTCTCCACCCCATCCACTCGTTTCGCCCCCTCCTCCAATCCTCCCATCGCGTCCCAGGTGAAGTTCACCCTCTTGGTGGATTTCCTGGCCCTGACACTTCCCTTCTCTTTGTTCTTCCTCTTCTTCTTGCCCTCCTCTGCCTCCTTCACTCCGTCTTTAGTGACCGTCTCGCCTGCCTCAGTTAGCCTGGCCTGCCCTTCCTCTGCTCTTTCTTCTCTGGCCCTCTCGCGCTCCCCCGGCTGTGCGTCTTTCTCTCCTCCCTCTTTGTCATTTCCTCCCTCCACAGAACCTCCGTCACCCGTGTCCGTCTTTCTGAGGACCACAGGTTTCCCCTCTTCCCCTTTTCTCTCTCCGTCCTCACTTTCCTCTGACCTCACATGCTCTTTTCTTTCTTCTTCTTTCCCTGCCTCTACCTCCTCTTCGTCCTTTCTTCCCTCCTCTGTCCCCTCATCTCTCTTGACCTCTCCTTGGATGTGTGATGGTCCCATCTCAGTCTTGCTTTCAGATGGGACGCCCTCCTCTTGTCCTACGTCTTTACCCACCGCAGCTTCATGCCTGTTCTCCCATCCATCCCCTTCTGTACATGAGGCCGGTTCATTTGTGCTGGTTAGAACCACATCTTGTCCTCCCTCTTCTACAGTGCTATTGCTCATCTCCCTTGCTGCCTCTCCATCTACCTCTTTCTCCGCCACATTACTCCCTCCTACCTCCCCTTCTCCTTCTGCCACTCCTTCTTCTTGTGCTTCCTCTTCCAGCTTTCCTTCATCTGCTCCTGCATCTTCCCTTTCTCTGTCTTCCATCTCTTCTTGTCTTTCCTTCCCATCCTCAGCAGGAGGGATATCCTTTCTTCCCCCATCCTCCTCAATTGTTTCTTCCTCTTGCTCCCCATCCCTAGCCCCCACAGCCTCCTCTTCTTCAGGCACTTGCTCTTTATCTTTCACAGCAGCATCTCCATTTGCCTCCGCCATGTCCACATGTTTCACAGCTCTTCCTACAGATAAATCGAGGCGGTCTGCCACTGAGGGACCTGGCTCCACCCCTTCGTCCTCCCCCATGCGATCCATCCTGGGCATTTCCAGACATAGGGCAGGGATCAGGGCACCCTGCAGTTGGAGTGCGGAGAGGCATACCTCCATAATCCGGAATGGAGGGGCCGCCATGGCAGCAGGCGGTATGGTGATGCGTCCAACGGCAGCAGGAACCGTATCAGTGGCCACCAGCGCCGCCTGGCTTTCCTTCTCATTCTCCACTGAGCTCACAGTTACTCCTGATGTCAGAGTCTCAGAACTCTGGTTGGAAACTGGATGGGTGTCGGACATATCAGTCACAGCTTCACCGCCCATCTGGATCTCGGCTGGCTCAGGGTCCGGGTCGGAAGATTCCGGAGTTGACTCTTCAACCAGAATCACATTCACTGCCTGTCCTTGGAATCCAGCCTGGCCCAGCATTGCATCTCCTTCTGTCGCCTCTGTTTGAGCTCCTCCTTCTGTACCCTCTGTTTCAGCTCCTCCTTCTGTCTCCTCTATTTGAGCTCCTCCTTCTGTCTCCTCTGTTTGAGCTCCACCTTCTGTCTTCTCGATTTGAGCTCCGCCTTCTGTCTTCTCTGTTTGAGCTCCTCCTTCTGTCTTTTCTGTCTGAGCTCCTCCTTCTGTCTCCTCTGCTAGAGCTCCTCTTTCTGTCTTCTCTGTTTGAGCTCCTCCTTCTGGTCCCTCTGTTTGAGCTCCTCCTTCTGTCCCTTCTGTTTGAACTCCTTGTGTCTCCTCCTTCTTGTCCAGAGTCTTGGCACCGTTCTCCTCTGGCACAGCAAGGGAGGCTTCAGCCTCTTCTACCTGGGCAGGGACAGGGCTCTCATTCTGCACCTCCTGGCCCCTCTCTGTCCCCTCCTCCCTCTCTTCTGAGCCTGCTCTCCCCTGTCCCTCTGCCCCCTCCCCAGACCCGTTCGCCAGGTCCTGACCCTTGGGTACCACCGGGCTGTCCCCCCAAAAGCCGGATTTGCAGCGGCGGGAGGTGCTGCTGAGCAGGGACAGCAGGGTGCCTGGGACGGACAGACGCCTCGCCCGCTTCTGGGCCTTATCCCTGCCGCGGGACGCCCTCCTGTTCACCTTGGCCCCCCCGCCCTCTCCGTCTGGCATGGTGGGACATTTAGGGTCACCTTCGGTGTGGTCCGGGTTGAGCTCCGCGGTGGCCGGTGTTTCCTGCGGGCTTTGGGGCTCTGGAACCAGACCCCCGTCTTGCGTTGTGTCTCCTGATGGGACGTCAGTTGCCCCCTTCTCAGGATCCAGGGATATTTCTTCAGCCAGGGACCGAGGAAGGTCTGATAATGACTGCAGGAAGGAAAGGAAGAGAAATGGAAAGACCAAAGGAGAGAGAGAAATGAAGTGAAAGAGAGAGGCTGTATTACATTTGTGTGTTCATTTGCGTGTGCTTTTCATTGGAACCATACTTGACTAAAGTCGCTCGTGTCATCCTCTTGGTGGGAAAACCAACGCTTACCCAATGAGCGAGATGGAGGCCGCGTACAGCACAGCCCCATTCATGTCCCCTTACCTCTGCCTCTATCTCTTCAGTGACTTCGGCCTTGGCCTCGGCAATGAGCTCCTTCAGGGCCCTCCCGTCCCGCCCCGCGCAGGGGAAGGGGTGCGCAAGGAGCTGCTGGGTCCCCCAGCGGGTTTCGGGGTTCTTCTGCAGCGCCCTGCGCAGGAAGTCCTGGAAATGGGACGACCTGCAACGCACGACAGGCCCGGCCAGGCCAGGCCAGTCACGCCCTGCACCCCCTCTACCACGCTCTGCATTTGCCGTATCTCAACCAGGAGCTCATCTCATCTCTTTTAGAAACATCTTCTAATTCTTTTGAATTGCGAAGTTCAATGGCAATAAATCAACATATTTTCAAAATCAACATTCTTTTAGCACATAGTTATCTTTAGTTCTGTGGGTTTTTTTAAAATGTTTTAAAAAGAATTTTAGGACTGTGTGTAATGGTGTAATAGCTTTTTGTTTTGAATATTTATACGGTGAAGACTTTGTTTGTGCATACTGTTCTGCAATTTTAATATTTCAAAAGCACTTTAATCTCACGGACCCTGGGGGAAAATGGCAGTTGTACACGTGAAAGCTGAGAGTGATGTGCAAATAAATTCATACTGGCGATTTATTGAAAATTAAGGGTAATACTCCATGAAATTGGGGTACTGTTTGGGATACTGACCAGAGGCGGGGGTTTGTGAGGGTAGGGGGCGGTGATTTGGTGATCTTCAGCAGGACTCTCATGGGATTGAGGTTGTGGTGCGGGGGCTCCATCTCAGCTGCCTCCAGGAGGGTGATGCCCAGGGACCAGATGTCTGCTTTGCAGCTGTAGGGATTGTCCTTGGACGTCTCGCATAGGATCACTTCTGGGGCCATCCTGCAAGACACACAAACACACACACACACACCATGTATATACACATACACAAACATATGCACACATGTATGCATACACACACCACACCCGTGCACAAACACAGATGCACAAATGCATACATGGGTACATGCAACATGCACATGCACACGTGCACACAAAAATCAAGGGAATCTCCTAACAGCAGAAGTAGCAAAAATAAAAACTGATTTATTAATACATTCTAATGTGTAATAGGATGTTTGAGGGGGCGGAAGCGGCTAATGGAGACAGATTTTTTTGCACAATAGATTGGATGTTTGAAAAAAATGTCTGTCATAGAGACTGGAAAGAGGACGGGAGGTTTTGGGATCACATGCCTGACAGTTTAACGCCCTTCTGTCTTCTGCGCGTGTAATGTACTCAGAGTCCGTGTTGGGCACTGCAGGGCATTCTGTCAGAAAGCGTAACAGGGGGTTCCAGGAAACAGTTTCCCAGGGGAGCCCTCCTGCTACGGAACACACCGTTCTCTTCATTCCCTCTTTGTTCTTTAAAGGGCCTTCTAACAGCGCCTCTGATGAAGTGTCAGCCATTCTCCTCTTTCTAATGTGTGCGCCGCTGCACTTTCTCCTCTTTCAGAGTGCATTAAAATGGAGGCAACGGAAACGGCCTTCTCATTCTGCAGCCACTTCGGTGCAGTCATGTGACACGATGGAACATACTTAGCGCGCGTCAGTGGAGGCTATGATTTACTGTTCTGCTGAGTTTGGAGCCTTCCTTGTGGCACCAGAGGTTGAATCCCCTATCCATTTCCGCCCATTGGCCATTAGATTAGTCACAGGTGTGAGTCGGAACGGTGGCACTGACCAGTAAGGCGTTCCGATGAAGGTGGCCCGTCTCTGCAGGGTGCTCTCGTTCTTTGCAGACACTCCAAAGTCCGCTGAGGGAGAGCGAGCGCGAGAGAGAAAGAATGAATGAGTCTCGGAACGAGAGTGAGAGAAAAAGTGGAAAAGGAGAGGGATTTGCCATTTAAGATATGATGTGAACGGGATAAGGAACTTTGATAAATATATAAAGGGTAGAAGTGTAGTTGTATACATTGTAGTTGTATACATTGCAATGAGATGATACAGTTGTGGATATAGACAGTATGGTTATACACACTGCAGTGAGAGGGAAAGAGTCAGTGCAGTTGTACACTACAGTGAGAGAAGTATAGAGACAGTATGGTTGTACACTACAGTGAGAGAAGTATAGACAGTATGGTTGTACACACTACAGTGAGAGAAGTATAGACAGTATGGTTGTACACACTGCAGTGGGAGAGCAACAGAAGCAGTACACAGTTGCACACACTGCAGTGAGACAGACATAGAGACAGCACGGTTGTGACACCGAGAGAGGGGAGAGTGAGAGTCCAAGAGGCAGAACAGACCCAGTTTGACCTGGCCCTCCAAGGTGAGCAGTATGTTTCCAGCCTTCAGGTCCCTGTGGATGATGTGGTGCTGGTGCAGGTAGGACAGAGCCTGCAGCGTCTGGCAGCACACCTCGCTGATCTGCTGCTCTGAGAGACCCCTCTCCAGCTCTGCATGATACACATGCATACACACACACACGCACGCACACATACACAGACACACGCATGCACGCACGCACGCACACACACACACGCACGCACACACACACGCGCACGCACGCACGCACACACACACATGCGCACACGCACACGCACGCGCACACACACGCACATGCACACACACACACACGCACACACACACACGCACATGCATACACACACACACACATGCGCACACACACACGCACACACGCACACACGCACACACAGGCATAGGCATGCACATACGCACACAGGCATACACACAGACAGGCACATGCACACACATACACACACATGCAGATGCACACATACATTATTCCCTCTCTCAGAAAAACTGCAGCTTAGTCATATTTCAGTTGTGCCTCTGACAACCAATCAGCCTCCGTTGGCAGCCAATCTGAGTCAGCCTTAATGAATAGCATAGTGTGACATCTGACCAGTGCATCACCATTCCTGGCAGTACAGTCACTGTGACCGTCGAACGTGATTTACTGCTCCGGCTTGGCACAGGAAACTGAAAGGTGATTGGACGACATGAGGAGAATCGATCCAATGTACAAAGACGCCCGGTGCGCTTGCATGACTCCAGCCTGTCTCTGCTCTCTAATGGCAGACACGCCCACATCGGTGTTACCACGGCCCAGGAAAGCAGCCGTTAAACCGCACCGCTAGCTCACACACGCTTGACAAAAGAGAGGAAAATCCATTAACGTCCAAAGGCACTGTTCTCCGAACCAGTTCTGGAAAAGCCGCAAATATTTCAGTCAACAACAATAAAAACCAACCAAAACCCACTGGATAACCAATCACTCTAAAGAGCTAAAGGAACAACAACAAAAACTCAAATGTGGAAAAGCATGCGGCCCTGACAGCATTAAAACAGAAATGCTTGAACGTAGTAACTGAACTGTGTTCCAAGACCACAATTTAAATGCTTACTCACAAGGAATCTCCCCTATACACACACTAGTCCAGTCATATGTCATAGTCTGCTCACATCACATTGTGACACAGCAACAGTAACACAACAACAACGACTATAACGTGCATCCAGGACAATACAGTAAAGTGCAACAATAAGCGCTTGTAAGTCTATGCAACAATAACTTCCTCTCTCTTGCTCCCTCCACAGTTTCTCCTGTCCAAAGTACAGGCTGTACCCAAACAGTATTCCCCTCAAAGCCAAGTCACGGGATGTACCGAAACATTTAATCACGCAGCTCACCCAGCATGATATCATCAAGGGCACCTCCGGGACAGAACTCGATCAGGATCTGAGGGGGGTGGGGTGGGGTGGGGTGGGGTGGGTTGGGGGGGGAGAGAGAAAATCATGCAGGCATTGCCATTTATAGTGTGCTGTTGGCAAGGGACTGAAGCCAATCAGGTGATGAGGGGATAATTAGATGGACACACGTAGAGGACAGGCATGTTTGTGGGAATTTATGCTGGTTTCGTTGGTCATACACCTACCGGGAATGCTGTGGAATTTTTAAAGGTGCAGTATGTACGTTTTTTGTAACACTTTTGTTCATATTTGGTTCAATTTCCTTCACATTATGACAGCTATGAATAAATTATAAGCTTTAAGAAAAAAAGTCCAGTCGCTCTGACTCCTCCAGGCTCTGAAATCAGCCACCAGAAATTCCACCGAGCCTGAATCTTAACAACCAATCAGGACAGCTCTCAGACTGTCAATCATGTTGCGAGTTTACCTACAGCGCTGTTAAGAGTAGGCCAGAGCCGGCTCTGGAGTAGGCTACTCCGTTGAGAGCAGAGGTGAGATACGGTAGAGTTAGTGCTAATCTAGTTGCCGAGAAAACAAAACAAGAATGGCTGAGAAAAATCCGCAAAAATTACCAGTGCCGTTGACTATGACGGTGTATACTGATTTAAAATACATTTTTTTTAAAAACAAGAAAAGAAGGGCTGTCGAAGAAAATGTCATGACCAAAAAAGGGATTGAACTGAGCGAGAGACAAGACTTTGAAGAAGAGAATTGGTTCGGCTTTTCAGCGTGAGCTACATGGACTTGACGGGCTTCAAAAGTGACGCTGAGCTTGCAGTATTTCTGCTGGACAGGTAATTATCTTGCTTTTTCTATTTATGTTAGAATTTGTTATCGCACCGAACTGTGTAGCTGACATAGCTGGGAAATGTTAGTTAGCTGATGTATTTAGCACACTGTTTACATTATAGCTATGCTGTTCATTAGGTGTTATGCTGTAGCTAGCTAGCTAGCTATGTTATCTGTGATGTTCAAGTTTAAAAAAAAATAAAACACACACACTCCAGTTCCAGATGGGTTTATTAACCGACGTTTCACCCGTAACTTCGTCTGAGTCTCATACAAGCAAAAACGCTGGTGTCTGCATTAATTGACTCTCGTCATCCCATAGCTGTAAATAAAAACTATATTCTAGGCTCAGTGTTTATGTGCAATATGATGATGTTATGCGGTCTATTTCCCACCTGTGGATAAGGCCTGGTGCGCTGTATTGTCCCTAATTTACTTTTCGACGGTCGTGTTCTCTCCAGTACTCCGATGTCAGACAGCACCAATTAACTACATACAGTTCAGTGGGCAACACGTAGCCTACTTGGTGTGTTTAAAGGGCGGGCCTTTGGCTGGAGTGGGTTGGAGGTGGTGGAACGTTATTTAAAAAAAAAAAAATCTAGCTCTCTCTCTCGCTCGTTTCTTCAAATTTGCATACTGCACCTCTAATGACAGTGAGCCAGGATTTTGGTTTAATATTGCACCCTGTATAGCGCAAAACCCCGCATCGCAATGCTGGGCCATTGCGGTTTTATTTGGCACTGAGGGAAGTGTTCCCCCTACTGAACCATAAACAGGGTACAGCGTGGCAATAAACTGTAATGCAGTGCTCCTTAATGTAATGTAGAAGCAGAGTGGATGGAAGGAACACACTTAGCTGATTGTCTGGAGAGTATAAATAACCTGTGGCTGTTCTGTTGCTTAATGGAGGCTCGAGCGCGTCTCTGTAGTGTCTCACCCACAACCATCCTTCAAAGAAGATGGCGTCCAGCAGGGTCACTATGTTGCCATGGCGGCAGGCCGCCAGTATGTCGATCTCGGTGATGTAATCTTCCAGCTGCTCCTCGCTCCGCACCTCTATGACCTTAGCCGCGGCCAAGGCTCCTGTCGCCCGATTGCGTGCCTGATCGCAAAGTCAAACGCAAACACAAATGCAAGTGTAAATACAGGTGCCTGTGCAAATACAGGTTAGGACCAACCCGACAATCGGGCGCCTTTTGGACCACCGCCGTGTTAGTCCCACCTGCATTTTGCAAATGGTCCTGATAGGGGCCCACTAGCAGCAAGACCACTCGTCTGTTATTTTGTAATCTTTTAATAATAATAATAATAATAATAATAATAATAATAATAATAATCATCATCATCATCATCATCATCATCATCATAATAATCATAATAATAATAATACACTATTTATATAGCACCTTTCATATCATAAAATGCAGCTCAAAGTGCTTTACAAGAGAAACAATAGAAATCAGTACCACAGGTATTAAGATAAGATAAAAATAGTAATAAAATAAATTGATAATGATAATAGCAGAAATGAAGTAAATAAAAAATAAAAATAAATAAATAATAAAGAAAAAAATAATACTAATGAAAATAAAATTAATAAAATAATAGTAATAAAATAAATTGATAATGATAAAAACAATCCTAAGATATAAAAAGCATAAAACAAGTATAAGAAATATAAAATAATAACAATGGTGTTAAAATAAAGAGGTGAAATTAATTGAAAGCAAGATCATAAAAATGGGCTTTGAGCTGTTTCTTTTTTGACAGTTGATCCTCATTTCAGCTGCTTCCCTTCAGATGTCTGCTAGCAGACCACTATAGTAGGCTTGGAAAACAGTGGCGTGCCAACAGCTGTACCAACCATGGCAGTTAGAGGGCGCTGTACACTTGCTGGCTGAGAACAAGACACCATTTGGTACAGATTCCTACTTGAAGAATTTTAAATCGAGCACTCTATGATTAATATGTTGCCACATATGTACTAAATTATGCTGTAGTATAACTGGCCTTATTGGACATGTTGGGGTAAACTTGTATATATAAAATGTTTTGGGGTCGGTCCATGCTGTTAGCATGTAGGTAAATTAACTTGGGGATGTCTGTAAAATGTAAAGTGTAGCCATTCCTAGCTTGTTTATCTCAGTTCTGATTTTATTTTTGATTTTATCTGTAACCAGAACTCTTCAGAAGTTCTGCTTTCTCCTTTCTGAATCTGTTGCCCTGTGCATCCCTGGTATGACTGCAGACGCTGTGACACCTCAGGTCAGGGGGACTCGAGGAATCGTGGGAGGGGGGAGGGGGGAGGGGGGAGGGAGGAACAGAAAGCGAGGATGCAGGCCTGCTGGGCCATGTGGTTTACCACCCAGACCCACAGAGCAGAGAAAGAGGAAGAGCACTCGGGATAGGCTACCACCTTCACACCGTCAGTGTTGTGCTTGCCCTGGGTTGCTCTGGTAACATCGGAATGCCTCTCATAAGTGACGTTGGCAGTTTGAGGACCGAGCAGGGTTGGGTTGGGGGGGGGAGGGGGGTGAAGGAGAGAGGGGGGGTCTATGCTCAGAGTCTTTAGGTTTAGAAAAACAGACGAAGGAAGGGGGCGTCAGAGCATCGAACAGGAAGCAATCTTTCTGCAAGCATGCCTTTCACAGGAAGCCACCGCGGAACCGCAGCGGGCCCCGCTACATGTCGTCACCTAGGAAACGGTGTAGTTTTACTTAATTGTTTATTTCGAACTCCACCTGCAGTAACAAGACGCCGGCGCCTACAGCTACCATCCTACGGAGCATCACCTGGCAGTCCGAACTGGTTATCTGCATTTCTGTACTGCAGCTATACTGCTGATTAATCAACAGAAATGAACATGCGTTCAATGGCAGCCGAACACTGATAGCCTGACGATAAATCTGCACATGTGGGTTAGGGCCACACAGCACAAATAGTTTTTACGCTAGTCTCCTCCCATTTATTTGAAATGGCCTTTGTTTGCTTTGACACTGGACTTCTCAGTATTTCTCTGTGCTGTCCCTCTGGCAAGAATCACGTTCTTACAACATCCCAGTAAAATCTTCAGTATTAATTCAGCATCAACAGAGTTCACGCGAGTCAACACTAGGTTAAATGTCACCTCTGACAGTTTAAAATGTACTCCTGCTGTGTGACTCTTGTGATTGGAAGCTGGTTCTTGGGCTCCTGCTTTGTCCTGGTGGGGGTACTGCTGGCCCGTTATATCAGATATATCAGAGTTTAGGGCTTGGGCCTGGGGGACCCCTGTTTTAAAACTGAAGCTGTCGAAATGGAGCATTACATTTTTTTAAATTAAATTTGGAACCTGGTTGGTTTGTCATGTTGATGTAGTTTCAGTGGCCAGGTGTCAACAATTTGAGCAACATGGACGCCATTCATTTTACCTGTCAGTCTGTAATTACAGAAAACAGATTGATTGATTGATTGATTGATTTACTTTATTTTTGGGTAAAAGAATACATGTATCATTGGATGCTGGTCCTGCCCAGAGAATGGCACATAATAGCATTAGGAACACTTATTTCCAATGTGGTCCTCAGTCTCAGGACAAAAACATCAAATTATATATAACGGGCAAAAAAAAAAGCAATTTAATTTCATAGTTTTAAAACCTTCCAGTAAAAAGAACATGCGTCAGAAATGTAAATCAATGCCATACACAAGATCAATCAAACATGGCCGATTTCTCAGAAATCAAATAATGTTTAACTAGAGCAGGCCAAATCGGATATCGACCGCCATACATATTCCTTCAGCTGCTTTTTATGCACATCTCTGCTCCAACTGTTTGACGTGCAAGGGAAGACTATTCCAGAGACAGATGCCGGGGTTAAACAAGTAGCCTAGTTCTTGCAGTACTGTCTGCCGATGGGATTCTGCAGAACGTAACACTTGCTCTTGCCTTGTAGTTGTGCTGATTATGAACCCAATCTCAATGTGGGACTTCAGATATACTGGGGCATGGCCATTTATAAGGTCAAAGATGTTTAGCAGCGTCAACTGGTCAACTCTAGTCGCCTCTGATGGTAACAAACCAAACCAATTCATAGGCTCCTACGTGAGTCCTCTGAGGAGCATTTCATATGTATCTTATTAGCCTATATTATTTTGTTTAACCTGCTTTCTATGTCTAAGCTTCTGGGCTAGGCCGTTAAACCAAGCCGCACATGCATAGTCAAAATGACATTAAATAAGGGTTGAAACTAACGATTTTTTAAATTCCACTGCTTAGCGATATGCAGTTGCAATACAACAATCTGAGTATATTGGCTGATTTTTAGAAATGTTCCAGCAGCAGTCAGAGACGTTGATTCGGAGTCACCCTAAGATGTGTAACACTTTTCTTTGATTCAGTGGTATTCGCTGCCCAGTTTATACTCATTTTGTCAACCCTGTAATCTACGCTTAGTGCCAAAAAAATATATATAAACTTTGGTTAATCCCCAAATCCAAGGATGGGCGGTTAACAACCGACCAGCTTCTCACGGAGTCGAACCCCCTGCTCACTGTGTCTTTAATATCGTCATGGCATCTCCCTGACGCGAGCGAAGCTGAGGCGTCAGCATGGAGGAGGCGTTCGCGCTTCACTGCGGCTTTTTTCAAATCTAACCTGCGGGTTATTCTGTATGAAATCTCTCAATGTGCGTTTCTCAGATTTTCCCTCCTTATTTGAATGTAAACTTTCATCTGCATTTGCCGTGTGATCCACGGACACATACTCGCATGCTTCCACTCTCATATTCTCCCAGGGAAGATGTGATTTTCTAAATGACATTTTTCTAAAATATGGACATAAATTGTCAGGTTTTACATCTTCAAAAAAAATGAACGTGTAGAACTTCCACTACTGCAGGCTGTTACCAAGACCCGAGGCAACAAAGAGAGCCAAAACAAACCGCCCACCTGTGACGCCCCCGGGCCAAGATGGAGGCCGGCCTTCCCCCTCACCTTGTAAACCTTGCCGAAGGCTCCGTCTCCCAGCTCCCCCAGGGTGTCCCAGCTCTCCCGCGGGTCCTCGTCCCTCCTCAGGTTCTCGTACTGCTTCACCCTCTTCTTCTCCGTGCCCAACCGGAAGATCCTCATCAGGAGGGACGCCATGGTAACCGGTCTCTCTTTCGCTAGACGGGCCGCTTATGCCCGCGCCCCCCCCCCCCCCCCCTCCCTCGCTCAACCTTCCCGGTTCCCAAACGGTCCCCCTTCCTCCTCCCCCCGCTCTCCTGCCCAAAATGTGGAAGTGGGGGCTTACTGCAGAGTCGCACACTCGCGCACACACGCACACAAACACGGGTCACATGCACGTCCAGCGGCGCCGCGCAGAAGGCTGAAAGACGAGGCAGGCAGGTTGTGTCCCTGCGAGGAGCGCATGCGACTGTCACTGCCTCAAACTCCACAGCGCACCTCTGCTTCCGGAAGCGTCTGCATTAAAACCACATCCTTTACAGAAAAATGGCACAGAGTTTTCTGCCCCTGTTTCTAACACTCCGGTTTGGGTGGCTTTTTATTTTTTTTACGACTCAAAGGTTGCACTGAGAGTTAGATTTTTTTTTTTTTTTTGATGCTGTTGTCAGTGCTCGATGGAATTTGATCAAATTTGATATCTGTAAGGCACAATCAACATGAAGTGGAGTGCGTGGTGTGTGCGTGTGTGTGCGTACAAACTTGTATGTATGTGTATGCGCGCAAATGTGTGTGTCCTCGCTGATGATGTAGACCTAACTCTCATACAGGAAACACTGAGGCACAGTAGAGTTCAACAGCTCATAAACACTAGTAAAGGGAGGAGTTCAAATGGGGATGCCAGCATAACACAAGGTAATATGAAAAACAACGGGGAAAAATGATTTGCATTCATTAGTTAACAGTGAATGAAGTTTTAATCATCAAATGCCTCTGCTGCTGTGAGAGAAGAACCGCAGTGACTTAGCCACCGGTTTCACACCCTGAAACAGGGGTTCCCACACTTTTTCATGCCGAGGCCCCCCCAAATAGCATTAGCTTCTGACCGGGGTCGTCCTTTTGCAAGATGTCTTTAAAAACCCATTGACAATACTATGGAAAGTGTAAAAAAAATAAAAATAAATTTAAAAACAACTTCTGAATATATTTCCTTACTTTTATTAATTCAATAATAATTACATTTGTATTTCAGATCTTTAATCATTCCATTAGATTCCATTACAAGCATTGTTTGTCAGTTTAGTTTAAGAACATTATTGTGTCCAGTGTTGTGATGAATGATGTTTTGACTGGCAGGCAATTAGAAAGATGGGCAGGCATGGCAAATAAGATTTTGATATGATATATAAATATATTATTATAAATTATATTTTATAATAATAATTCAATTTTTAAATTTTTTTTTAAATTTAAAAAAAAAAGTTTTCCCCTCATTTTCCGTCCAATTTGCTGAGGCCCCCCTGGCGCTCCCTGGCGGGCCCCCACTTTGAAAACCACTGCCCTAAAATACACACACAGTCTCAGTGACTCTCACCTCAAGAGCAGACACCAAGAGCGACTAGAATTCACAGCGTATTAGTGGAGGAACAGGGGACATAGGCTCACCGGTCACTTTATTAGGTACACCTTGCTAGTTCCGGGTGTGGTCTTCTGCTGCTGTAGCCCATCTGCTTCAAGTTTCGACATGTTGTGCGTTCGGAGATGCTCTTCTGCACACCTCGGTTGTAACGAGTGGTTATTTGAGTTACTGTTGCCTTTCTATCAGCTCGAACCAGTCTGGCCATTCTCCTCTGACCTCTGCCAGCAACAAGAGAACGGCCGCTCACTGGATATTTTCTCTTTTTCGGACCATTCTCTGTAAACCCTAGAGGTGGTTGTGCGTGAAAATCCCAGTAGATCAGCAGTTTCTGAAATACTCAAACCAGCCCGTCTGGCACCAACAACCATGCCATGTTCAAAGTCACTTAAATCACCTTTCTTCCCCATTCCGATGCTTGGTTTGAACTTGACCATGTCTACATGCCTAAATGCATTGAGTTGCTGCCACGTGATTGGCTGATTCAGATATTTGCGTTAACGAGCAGTTGAACAGGTGTACCTAATAAAGTGGCCGGTGATTGTACGTGCCAATCATCTAAGTCAGAAAGCTATCAGTGTACTTTTTTTATTCAGATTTTCTGATTCTAACAATATTTTATACAGGCCAATTAGCCTACTTTATTTGTTTTTGATACATAATTTGTCTGAAACCCAAAAAAAGTAAGCACGTAAGTGCATTATCAAGCAAGAGTTTATAGGAATGAAAACCTTCCCCCAAACTGTTCGGGAAGCGCAGAATCATCCAGAATGTGATTGCATGCTGTAGTAGCATTAAGATTTGCCTTCACTGGAACTAAGGGGCATAGCCCAAACCAAGAAAAACAGTCCCACACCAAAGGGTGTCCAGATACTTTTGGTCATATAGTGTACCTTGACACCCTGCACATGTCAGTGGCCTGCAGGGTAGTGTTTGAGGCATCATGCATATAACGAATGTCACTGTAATCGCTTGTAGTCTGGAGGGTTCCTTACCAGGGCACACTAACACGAAACATTTCATTCCAAAAGGAAAAACAAGCTTTCTTTTCAGGTTTTATTTATTTTATTTTTTATTTATTTTTACAAAATTGTCAGTGTAAGTTTTAAAACTAACTTTACAAATTTTCAAACATTTCCAAGATCTTTCAGATCTCTGTACACTTCCCATTCATGGTAGAAATATTTTCAGTAGGCTGGGCTGAAGATCTACATTCGTCCAAATCCTTCGTATTTATCAGCCTTTGAAGCCAATTTAATTTTGCGAAGAGCCGCCACAGGGTTTTAAGAATGGTCCTGAACCATTTGGGACTAGGCTGGGAGTAAACCTCGGTGGCGTCATCAGCATAAAGATTCATTTTTAAATTCCCTACAGCTAAAGCAATATTAATGATGGAGATTATAAACATAAATGGATAAAGGATAATTTCCTCCTGAGGTACCCCCCTGGTGACCAACATTGATTACGACTCGGTAATGTGCTGTATAATGCATTAAAGCAATCGTTAACACGCTAGCCAGTTTTTTTTTTGGAGCTTAGATCAATGTTCAAAAGTGTCAGATGATAGATCAATAAATAAGGCAGCACAGTGCTCATTGGTTGTAACTATCATTACACACCTTGGTGACAGCAGTTGCTCTGACAGCCCATGGACAATCTTGGAAATTGCACAACCCTGAACCCTTTAAAACCCAGCAAGAAACGAGCACGGAGTGCTGTTCAAAGCCAGTTGCAGTGCAGCTGTTTTGCCACACGATGGCAGTGTAGCTCTGTTTTTGAAATATATTCGAATTTCATTTGCGGCGTACGTGCAGAAGGGCTGTCACTGTCCAAAAATCGTGTTTGAAGGAATCTCATAACTGAAAGAAATCCGTTAGAATTTTCTATTGTCAACCGGATAACAGGACCCCCACATGGACTTTTTTATAGTTTACATTACGGTGTACCTTCCAGACAACAATAATACGGATTGTTTATCGGTCTCTTTGATTCTGACTGGGCTCCTCATTTCGCCTAGGCAACGACAACAACTCTTAATTACCTATTCGAAATTTGACGTTTTCCTGAAAGTCACGTGCATTGTGACTTAAGCACTGTGTGACATGAGTCACATTTCGTAACCCCAGCCTACGTTGCCGTTGGACGTAGAACCGGTTTTGTTGGAGGGGTTTTATGGGTAAGGAAATCACTATGTCTACATAAAAGGCTTGGTCTTTAATTTTTAAAAAAGTGTTATGTGTGCCGTACTGTCGGCGCCATTTCTTTTTATTCAGTGGTTCGCGAACTTGCTACTGGGGGACCACCGTCTACGCTAGTTTTCATTCTACCGCCTGGTTTACATTCAGTTGAAATCCCAATCGATTGCAAGTCCACTCTTTCACCAAATAGGAGTGTATTGCTCCATCTCAGTCTTTAATATGACCAGTTAAAAAAAAAAAAACAGCCTCTTTTATGTAGCCTAATTGTTTGCAACCTAGCACTATAATCACAATGTTTGTGAACAGGAACATTTTCATTCTTCATGGCATGCGAAGCCATTTATGACACAATGTGGCTTAAATGGATAAACAATCCCTCTAAACAAGATAAGTAAATAAGAAAAATGAACAACCAATAAAAATTCTCGGATTGAAATTGTGGTCGGAAAACCAGCGAACCACCCCAGGACTGAGGTTGGAAACCACTAATCTAAGATCACAAAAGGCTGTTTTTATATGTGGTAACTGCCACTTCAGATAATAGACTCATACCAGGCCCCTTCACCAGTGAAAAAAACCACATACTAGATGAGGTGTCTAAGGTTTTCATTTGAAAAATATTTCCGTAGATCACCAGTAATGTGCAACCCCCCCCCCCCCCCTTTTTTTTTTGTAAATCAGCACTTGATTTGAAAGTGTAACCCAGACACCTTAACTCCAATAAAGTGCAAAATAATCTTCCACAGGACAAACAAAAAGACACGGGAAAGTTTGATGAATTTGTTGTTTTAATGCCATGGAATTTTCTCCCCCCTCCCAAAAACAACTTCCCCCAGTATGCATGGGCCCATTCAGAGCAGTAGAAACCGTGAGTCGGGTTCGCTAGCATGTAATGCTGGTGCATACTCTGCATTTTAAACCACAGTGTGTGTTCGCGGAGAAAATCACCCAAGATCAGGGCTTAAATGAGCTCTCCTGCAGCACTGTTAACATCTCGGAATCACCAACTTACAGAATGTTGACACGTTATGTTAAAAAAATAAAATGCACGTATGTGTCGTGTCGTGTCATGCCAGGGACCAGCCTTGTGATGGCGTTCAGCACAGCCGCGAGTGAGAAGGTACGGTGTGTATCTCTGCTCCCACACAGTGGGGGCCTTAGCACCGTAACAGCAGCCTGAAAGCTTACACCAGCTGATGGTATTTGGGGCACGCGTGGTGCGCGCCGTGCCGAACGGCTAAGCCTCAGCTGGGGGGGGGGGAGACATGGTCCGCGGGCTGCTGGAGAACCACGGGCTTCGGGCCTGAGGCTTAGACGCGCTAACAGATGTTATCCCAAGGCCAAAATCACCCAAAAAAAACTCCCGTGTGTCCCACAGTTAGAATAGCTGCGATCAAAAGGCAGTTCAAACATTTTCTAAAGGTCTAGGCTGTTACCCAACAACAGAACACACACAATGATCAAAGCAAAAACAAAATGGAGTTGAATTTAAAACAAAACAAAAAAACAAACAGTACTTTGTTTTTCCGGATGTATTTGCTGGCATTTGATTTCATAAACCCACAAATAATGTATCGTTAAAATATGTCCACTAAAAAAAAAAAAAGTCACAACCTCAGGTCCACAATGGAAAAAAAAAAAAGATGGAAACATCAGAAAATAAATCTGCCAGCCTGTTCCTTCAAATGAAGGTCCAGGGTGCTGAATCAAATCGCACACAAACCTTTTTTTAATACACATTTTAACGGGGACACTAGACCCCCCCCATTTCAGCAGTGCTGAGGAACTGGGGGGGGGAAAGGAAACATTCCGGAGTATCAGAGGTAAAAGTTGAAACTGAGAAAGCACCTTACAGTTTTACAGAGGCAGTCTGTTGGACTTGCATAAACCTTTAAAATCAAGTACAAAAATAAAGCATTTGAGTGAGGACCAATCAAACCGCTGCGGTCCGATCGGAAAGGAGCGTGCCTCGTTTAGCACATTTTTGCACATACTGTTTTTCTCTTCTTTCGGATTAAAAAAAAAAGCTTATTATAAAATAACTCTGTTGCGCTGCAGAAAGACCGTGTGCAGCACACAGTGTTCACCGGATCATCAGGACTTCTCGAAAAGGTCGGTCGCGTGAGTGACCCCGTTCTCCCAACGCACACGCTCCCTCGAGCGGGGACGAAAGAGGAAGCGGAGGAGAGGATCGGGTCACCTGAAGGCCTTCACTTTGCTGGCTGCTGCCGCCGTTCAGCAGACGTGAGGAGGAGGAGTTCCAAAATGGCTGCCTCGGCAACGACGACAAGTGAAGCTAACCCAACGAACCGGGCCTGAAGAGGACACCGTATTCCTCAGGAAACTGTAAACTAACGGACAAATCTCTGCACGACTCCTGTTATTCAGTGGCTTTCCCAGTAATAAGGCAACAATAATTCACAAGGAGACATGTACAGTACATACATACTTATATATATATGGCAGGTCTAATTTACCCTCCGTGGCACAACTGGTTAGTGAAGAACGTTTGCAAGTCATTCTCGATCTTGATATTTTTAAACTTGATTCTAGATTTCGGTACAGCATTGCCATTTCTCCCGACATATATATTCAAGTCTGAAGTTAATTTCCTAATAAATACATTTTTTTTCTTTAATTTGTAAAGGCCATGGACAGAACCCGTCTATTTTGATAAATTAAGTCAATTTGTAGTGCATCAAAATGGCAGACAATGCGTAAACTTCAAATTATAAGTATTTTTTACATCTGAGAACCTTAACATATTAGTTATGACAGACCTACGCGTCACTTTCAACGAAAAATAATCATTACTTTAAATGTATACCTAAAGGAGGTGTGCAAGAGCACACAACAAATTATATACATGCCTGATGCAGACAGCATCTGCCTAAAGCTACAACATGGGGTGGGGGGGCCGGGGTGGGGGGGGGGGCGGCTATGCTGCTTCATGTCACTGTGAAATCTCCAGATGGAGAACTGAACTTCAAATTCCCCCGTGAAAGGAGAATTCATCCGCACTCTTTAAAAAAAATAAAACAAAACGAGCAAAATGGCCGCCGTCGAAGCCTCGCGCCGCGCCGCCGCCGCTGCTCTCAGTCTTGCGTTTGGACGCGCCGCTCTGGAGCTCGCAGGGACGCGGTCGCGGTAAGCAGGGATGCGCGGCCGGGTCCGTACCCAGCAGGCCGTGGGGTCAGAGGCACGCGGGACGACGGGAACAATGTACAGTGTATTTACAAAATATACAAAGTGCAGTTCTGCAGCCAGGAGTGAAGCGGACGACGCTCTGCGCTGCTGTTGCGCTACAAACAACGGCAGTTTTAAAAGGAAGTCGCCGTTCTTTCTCCGAGAAGAACGAAGTGACCCCAAAACACCTAATTCGGTTGTTGCCACTGTTCATTTTGACTGATAAAGTAGCAGTAGCAGCCAATTATAACCAATCAAAAAAATTAAATGTATTTTTTATTTTTTTTTGTGAAGTTGAGCTGGAGGTGGGAAATGGAAATGCACCTCGTCCGCTTCACTCACTGAGTCTGGCAGGACCGAATCAGTCGTGGACAATTTGGAGACCGGAGCGGCTTTCTCCCCGCCCTCCCAGCCTCTGGTTTCCTGGGAAACGCCCTCCTCCAGGGAAGGGGCGGGGGATGGGGGCGGGGTCAAGGTTAGTCAGCCCATTGGTGAGAACCCGGAGAACTCGTCCAAGGGCGTCTCTCTCACTCTCCCTCTCTCTCTCCCTCTAGCAGCTTGAACAGGTTCGGTTAATGAAGGGTGTGCCCCCGCCCTCGTCTCCTCTCGGTGCGACGGGACGGGACGGGACGGGGCGGTCCTGCCCCGGGGCGGTCCCTCACATGCCGTTGGCAGACATCTTCTTGGGCGCGTGGACCATCTGCGCGTTTTTCGCCTGGTTGGAGGGGGTAGACAGACAGGTCTGTCAGCAATGCGCGCCCTAATGAATATCAAGAGCTCCTGACAGCGTTACATAATGACAACCAGAGCCGCATTCCTGAAAGTCGCCTCATTTTTGCAAACGCAGCTCGCTAGCAGACCTCTGATCTGAGGTCAGTTCCCAGTGGTTATCCCGCCCTGCATATAGAGCTGTACAGACTTGCAAAGCAGTGATCTTGGATTCGTTCCTATTAGTCACCGTTTTCTGCCTCATAGCCATTTTTAGAGCACTGGTCTGCGATGTGCTCCCAACACTATTTTCTATAACAGTGTTCAATTTCTAAGCACCTATCAGGAATTGGCCTAGAAGAGGGGAATTAGGAGGGCCACCATGGAATGGAGGGGGGCAGGGGGGTATTTTGGACTGAAAACCCAAGTAGGACGTCATTTTAAAAGCGCCATCCATTAAGCCCATTCATCAGATTAGCCTGACATGAATTTGAGTTAATAAGTACTAGCCTGCGATGTCTTCGAAATACGCAGGTCTTTGAAGTCCTTTAAACCTAACTGTGTTTTCAGCCGGTACCGGTACGGCTGTAACCTGGGTAAATGGCACAGTTGCATAATCGTAATCGTGTTTCCCCACCTCCTCCAGGTTGCGTACCAAACACCAAGCCACACTGCAGCAGGCAGGACTTACATGAATGATCTGTGCTTCGGTCGATGGCATCTCTGAAATGAAGGCCTTATCCAGGAGTTCTTCACCCTGGGGAACGCAAAACACATTAGCCCAAAGCAGCGCAACCCGCCATAAGTTTGTGTGTGTGTGTGTGTGTGTGTGTGTGTGTGTGTGTGTGTGTGTGTGTGTGTGTGTGTGTGCGTGTGTGTGCTAAGAAGCCACTGTTGTAATTTTCAGACTGTTTCAGAAGGTGGCATTCTGAAAGGTTATGAAGTCGTTCTCGCAAAATTGACCCCATCACCATTCCAAATTCATACACGAGCCAGTTCAAAATTCTATTGCAAATTGAATATTCCACTTATAACTGACATAAATGGCAAAAAGTAAGACATTAACAAGGCACTGCCAAAAAAAATAAATAAACAACTGCTTAACTGTACTTGAGTGTTGAATTAGTTCTGTTGCAAGTAGCTGTGGTATAAAGCTGCTTTTCCACCGCATGGTACCGGCTCAACTCGACTCGACTTTTGGTACCAGGTGCTTCGTTTTCCACTGCAGATAGCACCCCTACCCCCGTCAATCCCCTACCCCAGTCAATGTAGCTGGTCGTCATTAGCGACGCAGCATGAAATGCGTTGCTCTGAC
The DNA here is from genome assembly GCF_018555375.3 of Anguilla rostrata. Taxonomy (NCBI): domain Eukaryota; kingdom Metazoa; phylum Chordata; class Actinopteri; order Anguilliformes; family Anguillidae; genus Anguilla; species Anguilla rostrata. Next base: position 5,631,932 of record NC_057946.1, on the reverse strand, counting down.
CAATCAGTGGTCTGCAGTGTTCACACGTCACCTTTTTCGCTTGGAACCTCGACGGAGGTGATACCAAAAAAGTACCAGGTACCAGGTGCTATCCACAACTTTTGCCCGACGGAAAACCACAAAAGTCGAGTAGAGTCGAGTCGAGCTGAGCCGGTACCATGCGGTGGAAAAGCGACTCAAGGGGAGTAAGCCGCTCTGCAGAGCAGTATGAAAATCAGACTCTTCAGGATGACTAATCGCCCCCAGAGCTTCGGCTCCTGCGCTGCATCGTGCCACCCGATCGTGGTTCATTTCCATGCAGCGGTACAGCCCAGAGGGGGTTCAGTCCCCACGGCTACCGCACGGCGAATCGGAACGGTTTATGGGGCAATGCGAGCGGTATGCTCGGTGTCGATGCGTCTGATTTAGAGGATTCTCTTTTTGGGGGGGGGGACGGAGCCGCGTCTCCTTGCCTTCCGCTCTTTGATGATGGGGGCGGGGTCCTTCAGCAGGTCCTGGGACGCCAGCATGGGCTTCTCCTGCACGGGGGGCTCGCTTGCGGCCGGCGGGGAGGGCGCTTTCTGCAAGGGGGGGGACGGACGGGGAACAAAGACAGGCCATTACAGAACCTGCAATCGCTGCAAGATCACCATTACATAACCACACACACACACAGGGACAGTGTGTCTTATCTCCTCCATTTTAATGGCCGTCGGCATCCTCTGCGCGTTTCACTTCCCCACACCGTTCCCTTTAGGCTGTGCACACAGTCACTTCTGCTCGCGCCGCGCGTTCGTCTCTGGGGATCGTCTTATCGAGGATCGAAGTCTCGCGGTCGAGCCCCTGGCCCATGTCACGCACACATCATCACACACTTTCACTGGCATCGCACGCAAGGATGGTTCTCCTCTGGCGCCATCTTTCAACATCCACCGGCGGGCACTACAACTAATAGCTCCACTTTCCACCCTGCTATGCAGGTATGAATTAAAAGGATCACTGACTACACACATTAATGCTTATTTATTGCATGCAATAAAATACTTGACCAAAACTCCTTCTGGGCACTTGGGTCCTGAAAACCATCCAAGTACCCATCCCTACTAAATTATTCTTCTAAAAGGCAGAGACCTCTGAATGTGCATTTATGCAATCAATTAGCATCTCCAGAGTAAAAGAATTAGGTCAAAGCAGCCAATACCACTGAAATGGGTACCCAAGAAATAACATTTTGCCCATGTTCTTTAAAAAATAAAAAATAAAACCCATTTGAATGTAAAATAATGGATTGCTGTTCTCCAGGTACACAGTGTTGGTGTAATTTTACTCAAACCCTCCAAATTGGGTTAAATACTTAATTGAAAAATGAACTCCTGATGCTAGTTCAACCTGAAAATACTTCCGCAGATCGCTACGTCAGCATCTCACCATAGCTGCACTTCCGAGACACAAGACAAACATCACATTCACGTCTAACTAGTAGATTAGTCAATCCCCATCTTTTCCTCTTAAAAAGGCGGTGTGGTATAGAATATCCAAAAGAGAAGTTCTGCATGTGGCCACCTCTCATACACGTCACAAGCAACAATACAAGAACGCTTTTGTTCTTAACATGGGTGAAATTAGGTGAGTTGTTTAAAATTGTCAGAAATTGGCAGTTGACACTGATGACTACGGTAAAGTCATCTGTCCCTTTAAACCCTTACCTCCAACTTTGGCACTGGGGGTATGACGGGGGGTTTGGGAGTGAGGTCAGTCAGGTACATGGCTCGGGACAGCAGCAGCAGAGAGGGGGGCACGTTCTCTTTCAAATGCAGGTCCAGCCACTGCGAGCAGGGGGAGCAGAGGAGGAGGAGGTCAGAACACCGCACGGAAAGCCTCCCGCCAAAATCCCGCTTCCCCACACTTCCTCTTCCGCGCCGATGACCGTTTACCCCAAATCTGACCAACCGCAACCCCGTGTGACGGAAATCTGCAGTGGATGCAGATACACCCCCCCTCGCTGTCCCACCGCCCCCCACACCCACCCACCCCCCCATTTTGAGCTCACATCCAAACACTGTGTCAGGGAAGAAGTTAATGATAGAAAGGAGAAAAATATCCGTTTTTTTGTTTATAGAACGTGTTCCGACCGTCCATGTCTCCAGATACAAAGTGTGATGTAGCCAGTGCAAATAAGTCAGTGTGTCAGTGTGTATATGTGCATGTATCCACACACAGTACAGTTTTCCTTTAAATGTAATGTATGCTGGGAGGTGAAGCCTCCTTCCTGGTGGACAATAGTCATTCTATATGTTTTTTCCCCCCCCACATCATACAGTACACATATGCAGTTTAACACTCCCAGGTGCAATTCACCGATGGTGCAAAGACTGTTTCCATTGGGGTAGTTTTCCGGCACATGAACTCTCGGGACGGGTACCTGCTGCAGCTGCTGGTGGAGCTGCTCTGTGGTCAGGCCCAGTGACCTCATGCCCCGGCTCCTGCAGGCCGCCTGCAGCTCCGACACGCTCATGGCAGCCACGCCCTCCGTGGCTATCATCTGCACGCACACACACACACACACACAGAGAGAGAGAGAGAAAAGGGGTTACACGTAACCGCAAAGCCAGCGGTGTCACATCCAGGTAAGACGGAACTAAAACGCTGGGCACCATTGCACCCGTGCTCAAATTCACACCCGAAGACTTGAGAGGGAGAGTGTGAAGCCATTTCACCACAAACCGCAAGCCGAAGGCTCTTTCATGAAACTCTCACAGTCCTTTGTGCAAGCTCTCAGGTGCATGAAAGCTGAAAAAAATCACTCCCGTAATAAAAACTAGGAATGTTGATCTAATATATGCTGATCTGTACAACTAAGCCAGCATTTGGAAATCTGAAATCTGACCCCCACCCCCACCCCCACCGCCTCTGCCCCTTCCTACCTCATCATCAGCCTTGATGGTGCGAAGCTGCAGCAGCAGCTGGAACCTCAGAAGGTTGTTGGTGCCGATCGGCTGCAGCTCCAGCAGCTTGCACAGAGCCACCAGCTGGGGGCGCTCCAGGTGCTCCAGCGTCAGCTCGTCCTCAAACAGCTTGGAGAACTGCACAATGTCCTTGGTGGTGGGCTGCTCCCCTGTGTGGCGCACCTAGGGGGTGGGGGGGTGCATGGAGACCACCTTTACAATTCCATTCCATTGAAGGCCCTCGGCCCAAACCACCAAGGTAAAGGCCCCAGTCAGAACGTGTTACTCAAGCATTCACTTTTATTTAAATGTTATTCATCAGTTCCTGACTAAGTAGACCCTGTCTACGTTAGGACAGGCAAACCAAATAATGCGTATAACGTTTCAATTAAATGGTTAATGTAACCTGCTACCATCACGGACTCCTCAGAGATTATATTCTGAAGTTCAGTTGCTTCGATTACATTATTTCCCCACTAGGAGGCATCTTACTGTTTGCGTGTTACCTTCAGAACTCAAAGCTGTAATTAAGCCTTCTTTGGAGATTCTCCAAAGACAAGGGTAAATTCATAAGGAGGGATAATTATTTAATCAAAGGTGAAAACAAGTCTGTTTTGAGAGCACCAGGGCTGCAGGTGGCTACTGCACGTCATCCATAAATAGCCACGATTCAGACAGACAAACAGGGGAGAGAAGGGGGGGGGGGGTAATGGGAACGGAGAAGCCATGTTCCCGGGGTGATTTATGGAAGCACAGTTCAGAGTTCCAGTCTCAGCTCCTGAAATCCTCCCAGCTCATTTATCTGAGCTGGTGAGTGTATCGCCCCTTCAGGGCGAAATCTGCCCTTTTCTCTTTGGGCTTTGGTGTTTCCTGCCTGTGGTTAGTGACAGACGCAGGTGCGAGCGGCACTCGCACCACCACCGTCTGGCAAACAGAAGGAACACACACAAGGCACGCCCCCCCCCCCCCTTCTCTGTACACACTGAACCCATCTTTGCTCAACAGCTCCAGCTGTGAAAGGCGGGCAGGACACTAGGCGTGGGGGCAGGACGGCAGCCCCACGGTAACACGGCCAGGGTTTTGGGGGGGTGGGGGTGGGCGTCTGAGGAGCGTCTCCGCTCTGCCGAGGTCCGCTCACCTTCTGCACGTAGGTGGAGAACTTCTGCGTCTCCCCAGTCTGGGCCTTGTTCCTCCGGGCCATCTCGGCGATGGTCTCCTGCAGGAACTTGGCCAGCTCCAGCTTGGCGGCCAGCCCCTTCTTCTGCTTTTCCTCCTGCAGTGGGGGAGGGGAGGGGGGGGGTGGGGGAAAAAAGAAGAGCCAATGATCTTCCTGCCCGACAGGAATACAAACCACACCCCCCCAACTCCCCCAGCTGTCCACCACTCCAGGGATCCACACCTGGCTAGCCAATCAAGCGTCTGTGTTCTGAGCATACACAACTGTGGCGATTCAACTGTTCACACTCTGCCTCACTTTGTACCGGTTACTAAACAAAAAAACAAAAAAAAAAACACATCCGCCTTTTTCCAAACCAAAGGTTTCTGTGACCAAAGGAGAAACAAACACAAGTCCGATGACACGGCTCCACTAAAAATGTCACAAACTGCACGTCCTACACATTCCATGCTGTGCAGGCTCACCTTAACACTTACAACACGTCTGTGGTACAGCTACAGGAACTGAGCGCATTCATTCAGGCATCAAAAAAAACACCAACAGGACATGCATTCATGTGCCTGTAGATAATGACTGCAACAGACCTCAGAGCAATCTCAGACACCCAAGAGATATTTACAAGATGGTCGACTTTTACTCCGTATTTAAAAATGTTCAACGAATACCTACTACAGGTGCCAGTGTCTCCCACCAACTTTAATGAAATGGTCTGAAGTTAGTAAGTAGTGTAATGTAGTTTAACATAAAAAATAAAAAAAAAACACAAAAAAAACAAGTGAACTGAACCTCTATTTTGGCCACCTTATGTATTTTCCCACTTTATTTAAATGAGAAGCATAGAGTGTTAAAGATAGAAATTGGATCACAGCACCAAAATTACCACAGCCTGCGGATTGGACTCCAGCTACCACAGAGTTCAGAGGCAACAGCCCAAGGGATTGGGCCACTCAAAATTTTATGCCTGAAGTACATCTCAACTAATGTAACAGTTTGGTTACCAAGCACTACTGCCAGAAGTTCTTGACCATCCGGCAGAAAACACATCCCATACCCAAAGAATGTCGATTCATACCAAGCAATTCATAAATAACACGTATGCATGCTGTGGTGTCCCTTTGTGTGACTGCAGATGCCCTGATATCCATTTGTGAAAACACCCGTCATTCACCAAAGAACAGTTTCACTTTCTCTTTTTATGGTTACCATGGCTCAAATAAACAAATCCCCAAAACAAAGCAAAACCGAAAGGCCCTTCCTGGTCTTGTGTTTACGGATGATGCGTCATTTGACGGTTTTGGAAACTCCCCAAATTTCCCACTTCTCATTTACGGGAAAAAGTAACCAAGGCTGTGACCTCATAGTCTACATTACAGATATAGGCCCTCGCGTGTGCCCAGATGCTGTAAAAATTTGGTTGAACATGAAGACAGCAGGCTGATAGGAATACACGAACATTTCCACCGACCGCAGACCTGCTATTGGTCTGCTTCACCTGAAGAGGAGGCGTGTCCAAACCGAGGAGACCTGAGCAGACGACCCCAGAAAAGATGGCCGACTTGCCTCCAGCCCGAGTTACTCAAGTGAGAGTAGGTGCGTATGCCCTCCGGACAAACTTACTACGTACGGTTTCTCCTTCTCCCTCCCCCTCCCCCACCCAGTGGTTCCTTGTTCATTTTGTATATTCCTGTTCTCATACTGTTACTATATGCAGTTCCTGATAGAATTAAGACATTTCACTCGCGTTAGATTGTGTTACAGCCACCGTATTTCCACGCTGTACTTCTGTTGCGTTGTCCGTAAAGCTCAGCGCTAACTTTATGCTGCTAACACACCGGAGCAGCCGGTGGGACTCGCATTTGCCGAAACGCAAGCTGCCATTTTGGCTCAAATCGGAACTGCGCGCGAGTGGCCAAGCTGAGGCAGTGGAGAACAGGCGTCAGATAGTTCACAGATCATTAACCACTGATGTGCCTCAGGAAAAAAACAAGCTCTTAACCTCTGAACAGCACATGTGAGAGTGGTTATGATTAACAGTTTCGTCAAAACCCTGTGCACCCTATTCACTTAACTTACGTGACCCAAATACCTCAGGGAGGGCTCTGGCCTTTATTTTCCCACCAAAAACACAAGAACTATAGATGGATTTAGGCTGCTCAAAAGAAACACGACTTATGGAGCATTAACTGCTTGTGTCGCTTGCTTGCTAAATGTGAATACTCTCAAAATGCACTTATCTAATGACTAAGTACTTATACAACATGATAATTTAATTCCACCAGCGAGAGTGGAAAAATCCTACAGTGGCACATTGTACTGCATGTTTGCATACTCCATTTTACCGCACGTGGTTGGGCGAGTCCCATTTTACCCTCACTTGATTTGCTTATGTTAATATTTATACTGCAGTTATATTCTCAGCATACACTTACCAGTCGATTTAGCGAATACTTAATTACCTGATATGAAATTACCTCATTTTACACTCACTTAAAACACCAGGTATCAGCTTGATACAAGTCATTTTATCTAAACCGGCTGAATGGTAATCAAACAAATTAAACATGCGTCACATTGGGCCGAACCAGAGCCAAATACCTACATAGAAATACAATAGGGAAATGTTGGCCAATCATTGACAATTATACAAGTAGTATCTATCCAAATCAATACTCAGAACAAAATTCTCCTTTCAAGTGTCTTGTTTTGGTGAGTGACATGCGTCACTGAAAATGCTCTTGCGGGAATGTTTTGCAAATCGGCACCACCTTAAAGCAGTATTTGACCCTGGACAATTTGGGCCTTGCCTTCATGGACTCAGAGCATCAACATCAACCGATAATTTCTTTATGATAATATGAAATTACATAACTGTACACTTTGACGCACACACACTAGAGCCCATATTCATAAATGTATCATGGCAGCTGTGCTGATCTAGAATCAGTATTGCCTTTTCAGTCATAATGGAGAAGGTCAGGATGACTGATCCTGGATCAGCACTCGTACTCAGCAGCATTTTATCAATACAGGCCCAGGTCTTACGTGATTAAGGGGTGATTTAATCTCTGTGGGGGTCAAACAGACTGGAAGATGATTGGCCGAAATTAAACGGCGCACGGCTGAGACCGGGACTCGCCTTTTTGGACTCCGTCTCGAAGGTGGAGGGCAGCATCTCGGGGAACAGCTTGAGGAAGACGGGCAGGAGGAACTCCATGAAGGGCACGATAATGAAGACCGTGAAGGGGACCAGCCGGAACAGGTCTGCGCACGTCCGCATCAGCTGAGGAAGAGGAGGACGAGAAGGGCAAACGGTCATCGCCACATCCCAAAGGGTGCTGCCGAGCAGAGCAGTCTTCCGAACCGCACACAGTGCCCCCCAGAGGGCAGCAGACAGATATTGCCCGCATAACCACCCCACGGGCAAGAGTGGACAACATCAGCAAAGGCACAGGCCCGGACGGCCTCAAACTCCAGTCCTGGAGGGCTGCAGAATCTGCAGGGGTTTTTTTGCGGTTTCCTTTCTTGGAGAGCAGCAATCCTGCACTCAGCTTGCACATCTGCCCTGCATGGAGGTACCTGAACTGCACCGATTTTACACGTGCATTTTAAAAACAACGTACATCTGGAAAAACCCTCTGAACAATGAAACTCCCCAACTAAAAGCCAAAGCTGCTTTAAGATCTGCAGTCCTCCCGTTTCCTTGGATACAGTCAACAAATAATGAAATATCTGCTCTCCATAACTCTGCTCCAGGCTCTGCATTGTTACCATTCCTGTGTCTATCCAGCTACCCAAACTCAACACTAAAATGTGAAGGCTTTTATTCCTACTTTTAAGAAGCACAGTTTCTAAAACGTGACAAACACAGAGTACAACAGCACAGAGATGTGAGAAATGCTGATGTCAACAAAACAAATTTGCAAGACTGCAAAAGGGAGGAGGGGCGAGGACCTCTGATCTGTGTTCTGAGAGTGGATCAATACAGTGAGCCTCGAACGTAAGGATCCCGAACTCCAGATCTGGAGGGCCGCAGCATCTACAGGTTTCTATGGTTTCCCTTCAGTCCGCAGCCAATTTAAGCCTTTAGCACAAAGGTATATGTATCGGGTTCTCGTCAGAAAATCGATGATTTAAATTAAGTGCTCGGATTCTCAAGCAAAAAAACAAGAGACAGCAGCCCCCCTAGAACGGAGGTTTAGGATCATTGCGAGGCTCTATGGGACAGAAGAAGCCTGCGTTTGATTGGTGGGTTTTTGCCCGTACCCTCCTCCGCTCCCTCCTGGTGAGCTGCTGCCCGTGCAGGAGCCTCCACACCGTCCTGCCGGCGATGCTGGTGTCGATCCCCAGCAGGCGGAAGCCGTCGTAGTAGTGCTTCAGCTCCTCCAGCACCTTCTGCCTGAGGGTCTTCCTGAGCACCGCCTTCTCCGGCGCCTTGGGGGCAGCGGCCGCGGCGGCAAGGGGCGGGGCCGGGACCGGGGCCGGGGCCGAGGCAGAGTCCGCGGCCGGCGAAGGGGCGGACCCGGCCGAGACCGGGTCCCTATTCGGGGAGTCATCCTCCGCGGCCTTCTCCTTGGCCTCCTTGGCCTCCTGGGCCTCCTGGAGCCAGGGGCAGGAGCTGTGGAGGGCGCGGGCCGGGACGCAGCCGGGCCGGACGCGGATCTGAGCGCAGTGGGGGTGCGTCCACCGCGGCGGCCGCGCGGTCAGCGCCGCGCGCCGGGAGCGCTCCAGGTGGTAGCGCACGCAGGCCGTCGGCGGGATGGAGGCACAGCTATGGCCCTTGGAGAGCAAGTAGGATCCCCTGGAAGTCACAAACGAAATCGTCGTACATGACATCTCGATACTCAACGCGGACCAAAAGTCACAAAACCTTTTGATGCTTTAATGATAACAAAGGCTCAGTCAGGAGATAAAACACAGATCTTTAACTTGACAGTACATAAATGATGATGCAGCAAACCTGCAGCCACACACTGATACTTCAAGATAAAAAATTTAAATGAGAATATGCCCCGCTATCAAGGGAACTTTTACTTTTCTGAAAAATATGTTTCCTTCTCTCTCAGCCTCTACTCACAAAGAAAAACTTTTTTTTTTTAATTGAGGATTCATTCTCCATATTCAATCAAACACAATTACCGGCGCTGTGCTGGGAGATTATGCAACGTGGTAAAGCATAATTACAAAAATCCGAAATGATAAACACAGTATCTCTGTAATTAACAGCAGATGTTTGGTTAAAAGTATTTAACAATATAGACGTGCATTTCTCGTTTCACATTGCTTCGAAAACGAAATCCTTTTGTTTAATTACCTTGATCTCGCCACGGCAAGCAGCACTTGTGAACTGAAAACTGCCATGGTCTGTGCCTTCCTTCTGAAATTTCAACCGCAGTAAAAAATTACACACAACATTCAGGATCGTTGACATAATACCAAAACCAGACGCATAATGGTGGCTTTATCGAACTACTCTAACATTTATTCTTAGCGAGCCGAGTAAAAAATAAAACAACGGCGCGTGACGTTAGTGGCGAAACATAATATTGCACGCTCACTGAATTCACGTGTCACAACTTAGGCCACTGCCCACCGAGCTATCCTCTGTAGAACCGATACAGCCAGCCTGTAACAATAGAAGAATGTTATACATTCGACTTTAACAGTCCGTCGTTTCTTTAACATTTATATTGCCATTAATTTTCAATTAAAACAGCTCAGCGTGAAAAGAAATGAAGGGATCGAAACAGTTTCAAAATCTAAACGCCGCTGCACTTGTTGCATAACGATTAGCTAAGAGATGGCTGACAAGCGAACGTTGCCGTCCGTACACACGTGTCGTGTCCGTCCTATAACTAAGTGTTAAATGTTAATGTATGATATTTAGCTAGACGGCCGTTTGCATACAAATACATATCTGAATATACACATTGACATCACATGTACATACAAGTATAACGTTGATACAGCCTGATAGGTTGTTTGTTTGTTACCAACCTAGCTACTTCGACCATTGCTTAGTATGTAATTTCAGCTTCTGGCATTTCCAACTCGGTGCTATTTTACAGTTGACTAGCTAACTAACGTTGGCTAACGGTAGCCTACCAATATTCAATTGCTGGTTCGCCTCACGTTGCAGGTCTAACCTGGCGTTAGGTAACGTTACACATTAATTGACAAAACATCAAGCCTGTTAGCTACCTTGGAAATTTCCGTGTTCCAAAAATTTTCCACTGCTACAGGGCGACCATTCGACTCGGCTGACAGATCGGATGACTGCCTGAAAGATGGAGCTTGGTTTTGCAATAACTCCTCCCGAAGCTCGGAGTCAAATTTCCTATTCGGACGCGCATACAGCGCTGTCAGCGGCAATGCGGGACTGTTTCCGTCGAAAAAATTGTAATCCATTCAAAGCGATCGACTGGCCATTAAAACAGGTTTAGTTATAACGGTTAAAGTAGATAAATGTACGACTATTTACAACGGATTTGCTGTTTATTAGCCTTTCAGACGAAGCCGTTAAGCACAGAGTACTATTCCTTCCGAAGGTTGTTGTCGTAAGCCACACAAACTTGACTGACGCTAACGCGAGAGTTGAGCCTTTGGAATACCCACAGAAATCCATGACAAACAAGGCTGAACACCAATAGTTGCTCACACAGGCATTTACGCAGGCGTGACGTACAGTCCAATCGCCGTAACTGTGGCATTGGGACGTTCCAAAGGTACGTAAAATCTGATTTGTCAGTCACTTGCATAATGTACTTGTACCAAAGAGCCTCTGTAGTCTCTAGTAGTACGGCATGTACCGAGCAATCTGTAGTATTGACTTGAATCTCGTGCCCTGAGTTTTTTTAATCTTTACTCGATCTTCGAGTGCAGTTTCAGCCATCACAGAGTGGACATGTCAACGTTTCATCCTAAATTCCACTTTTGTAATATCTCATCCCATGCTTGCATACCTGAGCAGTCTACAGTATGAGCAGTTCAATCAGAGATTTTTCTCAGTCTTCCAAATCTTTTCTTGACTTAAACAGCTCCCCGTCCATTTCTTAATCATACTTCAGACAGTGGAAATTCCAAGCTGGAATATTTTAAATATCTTCTTACAGCATTCCTCTATTTTGTATGGGTGGAAGGAGATGCCACTATTTTTATTTGTATCTGTATTTATTCAACCAAAAAAATTATTTGGATTTGTATTTGGATATCAACCGGAAGTGGGCGTGGCTGAAACCAGAGGTGTTTTGAGTCCTTGGAGCGTGCTTTTTACATCGCCTGTACACACCGTTGTTCTCCTCTTATCGATTCCACAGGCAGTATACAGCCTGGTGGTTTTCTGGGACCGTATGCATACCAATCGGTCACATTTCACACAGTCGTCATGTATTCGGGGGAGGGAAGGGGACTATAGATCCTCATCACTTTTAGCTGGCTGTTGTGACCAGTGCAGAAATCAAGTACAGTACATTCAAAATGCTTTGGAACGGATGTAGACAATAATGCCGCAACATTAAAATGGCTTTTAACATAAATACCTACCCCGCCACCTCTACTCTTTCTGTCTATTCTGGGCACATTGTACCCAACAAAGGGATATGTCAGCATCAGGAACAGAGTTTGTTTGTTAGGTCTCTGTTACAATCAAGATATCAGGAGCAGTCTCTGAGAACCAAAGATGCACAAAGTCCATTTTAGATGTTAAACTCCTTACATTAATATGCAGCAGGCCAAGCCCATGTCTCATTTTAAAATCAAGTAGTGTTTTCAGACCAGATAAAATGGGCAAATCCACATCGTCCATTTTATGATTCTCAAAGAATTGTATAGGCACATTTATAAGGTTATTTCAAACTCCATAAGGTCTGCTCACAGAGCGTGGAAGCCTATTCGTGGAATACAAATGCATCGGGATCACATCTTAACTAAAATCTAAAGCTGTCAGTCTGCACTGTCACCTCACACTCATTGTTTTATTTCAAATCCAATGTGCTAGAGCCAATGTGGAACAAAAATGTTTTTGCTGTAAAAATACCTTTCCATTAGTCGTGCATCAGTTTGCATCTTTGCATCTGACAGATTGTGTTTTGTTGAGAACACAGATAGTATTACAGGGTAATGTATTTAATTGGTGAACGTCAAGATAGATTGTTTTTTGCAGAGATTTAATTACTTGATTGTTAATAAAATCGCTTCACATAGTTTGACTAAGCAAATTACAGTTGGTCACTTCATTTTATTTTAAATTCAATCAAATATAGCCTGAAGAAGTTAGCAGCTCTCAAAAGAAACATTTCTTGTCAGAATCTTTTTGTTACTTTTGTATTTGCATTCTATTGCATTTTGATGACTCTGGCTGATATCTGAATGGATGTAGCCTCATTGATAATGTTTTTCATGATTGACAATAATAAAATAATAATAATAAAACTACACATCCCGGTATGCTCTTTGTTTTAATGCAATTCCGTCCAATCGGGAGCATGTTCTTTTGGCGCTGAGTAGGGAAGACAGGGCCTGAAGCAGGGAGCTTTTGTTACAGCTAGAGGGAGAGAGGGAGACAGCTGTGCTGTAATACATAGCACCCAGATTTATCCAAAGTACGCTCCAACATTCCGCAAAATACGAGGCCCTCTCTCAAATATCCGGCCACCAAACCAGGCATGGGAACTGGAAACTGACTGCATATTGTCCCTTATTTTATCAGCACATTGTTACCAAGCGAAGAGGCCTGTACTAAAGAAATTCTCCAAGCTTTTGTTGTGTCTGTTAATATATTGCACCAGGAAGCTCAGATTTGGGTGTATTTGTTTAGAATGGAACACGCTGAAGGTACTGGCATTCTTTTTATTCTATCTTTACTTATCGTGTCTCTTTGGTTGCTAGTTGACATTATTGTTAAATTGCTCCGCTGCAATCTAGGATGCCAATTTTAAGCGGTATTGTTTATTTTTCCTCTTCTTTAGTGTAACGAGTGATGGAGGTGTAATCTGGCCAATTCGATTTAAAGGGGCAATGGCAGCCATATTGGTAGCTCGCCGCTTTTGCTTTATACTACTGTAGCCGTCCGCATTTTTCGCATTTCCTTGCCTAGATGAAAATGGCAACTGTATTTGAACGTTGCTACGTTGAGTACGGAAACATTGTATCTGTTTGTGTACAGAATGGACGCCATCCCAGTGCGAATACTCAGTCCGAACAAGGCTAGCCAGTTAGCTCCATTAGCTAGTTAGCTATCTGTTTAGCTAGGTATCTAGCCAAGCTAACCAGCTGATAGATGTTTAAACGCACGTCAAACTTGACAGGAGCGTAAAGTATAGCTTTGTGTTTTGCTTCATGCCAGTTATTTCGGCCTTGTAAATATGTACTTAAGATTGCATTGTCCTTAAGTTGCGTATTCCCTCACAGAAGTGGAATTCTACAATGTGTAACTGTAGATATGTAATGAGCTTACAGTTAACTAAATTTGACATATTCCAGGCTGTAATCACTTTTGTTCGTTTTAGTACAATTGCACCATGAGGTGATCAGTTATATTTTAAGATATCTATCTTGGTAGATTTATGACACACTGCGCTATTTGGGTCCTTTTTTGAACTTGAATAAAATGGGTGCAATGTTGTGTTGATATTTTCCCGACGCATTGTGTTATTTGGCTTCCCTTTTTGTTAGTGCCTGTACTTGGTTTGTTTACCCCATAAACTGAAGAGCGCGCATTCCTGTACTCTCCGTTTGAAAGTGAAGTGGAACTTTGCGATTTATTTAAAAGCAAGGCTCGTGCTTTTCATTTCTTGTGGCCCAATTAATATATTGGACACTAGTCCTGCAATAGCATATTCAACGCTGTCATAATTACCGCCGCTAATAAATGTATGTACCTATTCTAAATCTTCAATCCGGAAATGGAATATTCTACAGGCAGTCCTTTTTTTTTTTTTTTTCTTTCCAAAGGAACTTTGTATAATTCTTATCTGAACGAAATATGCAGTAGTCATTCAAAATGTTGGCCTACACTAAATGTGAATTTGAATGCCATGAAAGGCAAAGCAAGCCAAATAAAACAGTACCAAGGCACTTCAGTTACCAGTTAATTGTGTGTCAGTAGTTTTTTCTAGCATTTTCTTATTTCCTTTGTGTTTTCACTTAAACACAATCTTTGTGCATGTTGTGAACATAAAGAAACTTCATATGGCTAATACCTGTCACTGTACCTGAACAAATCAAGTGGTCCTGAAGCATTGTTGTGTGTTGGTTTTATTTATAAACGCAGATGCTTTTTTTTTTTTTTTTTAACGCCAATGCCAGTGATAATGACCGTACCAGAGACCCTGTGCCGTTGGAACTCGCGTGGTTGCAGACCTGTCTGAATGGTGGCCTGTTGCACTTAGAGCATCCGTTCCACTATAGCTGCAGTAACAGGTATAGTGACTGTATCCAGTCGGGCTGGTAGCAGCTTCCTCCTTCATTCAGTGGGTCAGTAGCATTTCAGTGAGGCTGCAAAGTTATTTTTTGGACCACGTCCAAGAAATGTTTCCTAGATTTGTTATGCAGCGCTTGATCTAATGGCTCAAAATGCAAGCTTGGCCATATATTCATAGAGCTTCATTATATGTGACATGTGCAACATGGTGTATTTATTTTTTTTACAAATGTAAAATAAAATTTTAAATTTGCTATTGTTTTATTATTTTGTTTGTTTTGCCGTTAGTTAGATGGAGGAGTTTTTTATGGCAAAAATAATGAGAGCTTTTTTTACCTGCTCATTTTTTGGTCTGATTAGTGTGTCTCTCACAAAGTGATTTTCAGGACATGTGGAATGTTGTTTTTAATATTTTAAAAAAATTTTGAAAACATAGATGTTTGGTGAATATTTTTTCACAGGCCGTGAACATGCGGTGTACATTTTACCAAACATGTTTCTAACAGTTCATTTTCACCTTGTATAAAATGGATCTTTGAGCCTAACTAAATTTGAATTTTGAATGACGGGATTAGGAGACACTTGATTCTAATTAAGACAATGACACTGTGTGTCCTTGATGGTTTGCAGTTGTTGGTTATGAATATTATCAGATGGTTTTCTGTGGTAGTTTCTGTTTGAAGTGTTTTCTGCGTTAAAACTGAAGTGCAGAAAATGAAAAATAAAACGCTTGTTTGTATTTCCTCTGTCCTGATGGATATGTATATTATGGGGATGTGATTAATGTGTTAGTTTGTGAAGAAAGCGGACCGTAGCCAATGGCATTTACAGATTCGGAGGAGAACAGACATTTTGTCTTCCCGTGAATGGGATAAAACAATTGTTAGGACCTGTCTCTTAGCAACATGGTTCGCTGTGATTTTTTTATTCATTAAATTATTATTCATTCAGGCAGGCTGTCAGGATGAAAGTACTTTGAATACCCATATAATTCAGGTGTTTTTTTTTCTTTCAAGATTATATTAGCTGGTGTGCACTATTGAAGCTGCATGTTTGGGTCTGTCAGTTATATCCATTAAAGGATTACAGTTCTTCAGTCTTCCAGACCTTCATTTAACCTTCAAATTCAGAACTGCCTTACCATTTTTAAACTTACAGCTGTGTGGGTATTACGGTATTGCATTTTCTGGTTGACGTATTATCTGTGAGAGGTTTTTGGTACAAAAGCAGAAGACCCAAGAGCCGTCGTTTGCATTTATTAGATGTTTTGTGTGCTGTGGTGTTCGTTGCTTGGAATTTTAGCCCGTGCAGATAGCTACAGTAAAACGGATTTAGCGTACTGATTAGCTCTGTGCTAAACGTAAAACACTTCATAAGGGATCAATGAAGGCTTTTTTCCCCCCTCTGTTCTCCTGCCTTAATGTCACAGAATGGCGGTTTCCTCTCAGCCAGCGCCTCCTCATGTATAAGTCACATCGACATGTTTAGCATCTTCCTTAGGCTAAGCTAACGCCCGCGTGGGGCCGGGCTCCTCTTCCACGTGTGGTGGGGAGAGGTGCAGGGATCCAGCGTTCGGAAGTCTCCCTCAGAGCAGCGGACGACCCGTCGTTCAGCGTCGTTCAGCACGCGCTAGCCGACGGTGCTGCTAATACAGTAAATCACAGGGACGCACCGCGGGGCGCGCGGTTCGCAGGGCGCAGTGGACGACGCCGTGCGGATGCGTGCGCTGCAAGGTCGTCGGCGTTTACGCGGGATATTGCGTGTTCTGATGCACGGTGCACGGATAGAGCTGCAACGAGGGCTTTCTTCTCTTCTCTCTGTCGACGCGTGAAGCGAATCGGTCTCCTGCTTTGTGTGGTCCCGCACTGTGGTCTACAGTCGTGTCCTCTCTGCAGTGCTGATACCAGAGAGCTGCTAACCCCACTCGCCCTGCCCCCTCTGCTGCACTGATTCCAGATCAGTGCTCTGTGAGGGATACTAAATCCACCCTCCCCACCCCTCTCTGAAAGAGATGCTAATCCCACTCCCCCTCCCCTCTCTGTGAGAGATGCTAATCCCACTCCCCCTCCCCTCTCTGTGAGAGATGCTAATCCCACTCCCCTCCCTCTCTGTGAGAGATGCTAATCCCACTCCCCTCCCTCTCTGTGAGAGATGCTAATCCCACTCCCCTCCCTCTCTGTGAGAGATGCTAATCCCACTCCCCTCCCCTCTCTGTGAGAGATGGTAATCCAACTCCCCCTCCCCTCTCTCTGAGAGATGCTAATCCCACTCCCCCTGCCCTCTCTGTGAGAGATGCTAATCCCACTCCCCTCTCTGTGAGAGATGCTAATCCCACTCCCCTCCCCTCTCTGTGAGAGATGCTAATCCCACTCCCCCTCCCCTCTCTGTGAGAGATGCTAATCCCACTCCCCCACCCCTCTCTGTGAGAGATGCTAATCCCACTCCCCCACCCCTCTCTGTGAGAGATGCTAATCCCACTCCCCCTGCCCTCTCTGTGAGAGATGCTAATCCCACTCCCCTCCCTCTCTGTGAGAGATGCTAATCCACTCCCCTCCCCTCTCTGTGAGAGATGCTAATCCCACTCCCTGCCCTCTCTGTGGAGAGATGCTAATCCCACTCCCCTGCCCCTCTGTGAGAGATGCTAATCCCACTCCCCTCCCCTCTCTGTGAGAGATGCTAATCCCACTCCCCCTGCCCTCTCTGTGAGAGATGCTAATCCCACTCCCCCTCCCCTCTCTGTGAGAGATGGTAATCCCACTCCCCCTGCCCTCTCTGTGAGAGATGCTAATCCCACTCCCCCTGCCCTCTCTGTGAGAGATGCTAATCCCACTCCCCCTCCCTCTCTGTGAGAGATGTAATCCCACTCCCCCTGCCCTCTCTGTGAGAGATGCTAATCCCACTCCCCCTGCCCTCTCTGTGAGAGATGCTAATCCCACTCCCCCTCCCCTCTCTGTGAGAGATGCTAATCCCACTCCCCCTGCCCTCTCTGTGAGAGATGCTAATCCCACTCCCCCTCCCCTCTCTGTGAGAGATGCTAATCCCACTCCCTCCTCTCTGTGAGAGATGCTAATCCCACTCCCCTGCCCTCTCTGTGAGAGATGCTAATCCCACTCCCCTCCCTCTCTGTGAGAGATGCTAATCCCACTCCCCCTCTCTGTGAGAGATGCTAATCCCACTCCCCTCCCTCTCTGTGAGAGATGCTAATCCCACTCCCCTGCCCTCTCTGTGAGAGATGCTAATCCCACTCCCCTCCCCTCTCTGTGAGAGATGCTAATCCCACTCCCCTGCCCTCTCTGTGAGAGATGCTAATCCCACTCCCCTCCCCTCTCTGTGAGAGATGCTAATCCTCCCCTCTGTGAGAATGCTAATCCACTCCCGCCCTCCTGTGAGAGATGCTAATCCTCCCTGCCTCTCTGCAGGATTCTGGCTGGCCAACTGCTTGTTTTGCTTGACCAACAGTGGGGCCAGCCCAACAGACGCCAATGTCTGTGACTGACTGAGTGATGAAATTACACCATTGGTCGGCCGGATCACGTGTACTAGGTCCAGCCATATACTAGGTTTCCTAGTCTTGTTTCTCTTGGTTTGAGGGGGTGGCGGTAGTGATGGGGGTTGGACAATCACTAGTCATTTGTGAACAATGTTTGCCAATGTGAGGAAATCTTATTAATGGAGCCAAAACCTTTTACGGTTCTTGTAGGTCATACAATAAAAAATAAACCAATGGAATAAAACAAATAAAGGAACAAAAGGCTTTTTATGACTGCATATTTATATTTTATGGGTAGTTTGTGGTAGGAAAAAAAAAAAAGGTGTCAAGATCTTTGAAAATTTTGGGGGGTGGAATCTGGTTTTCAGTAAATGCTTAGTTGCTTTTTTACAGAAGAAATTCTCCTGAGTTATCAGGTAACTGTAAATACCTTGTTAAAGGGCACTGTGGCAGAGCTTCATGTGGGATTTGAACCTGCAACCTCTTAAATAACATGCCATTGTTCTGTAACTTCTACAATATACTGCTGCTTTTCGTGGGTCTTGTACAGCCTAAAGTAATAAAAAGTCTGTCCTCTTCTGAAGGGGAATGTGCTTTTATCTGTCATCCCATACATGGAGTGGTTCCAGTTTTGTTTCGAAACTCAGTTGAAAATTCGTTTTTTTTCCCTTTCTTTTACTCCTCTTCCCCTCAGGCCCTGTAAGAGAAAGGGAATCTTAAAGGATGCCGGAGCAGAACAATGGATTTCTCCTTCTCTTTCATGCAAGGGATCATGGGAAACACAATTCAGCAACCTCCGCAGCTCATTGACTCGGCCAACGTCCGGCAGGATGGCGGCTACGACGCGGGCAGGGGGGAGGGGGGCCCCTCGGCCTACGAGTCCGCCCTGGAGTCGGGTTTCTCCTACCCCCCCGAGGACCTGCCCGGGGTGCCCAACGGCTACCCGCCGGGCGCCGGCCTCTACGAGCCCCAGGCCAAGTACTCCGTGTACTCCCAGTTCCCCAACGGCTCGGCCAACGGCTACGGCGCCATCCGCGGGTACGGCGACCAGTGCCTGCTGCCGGGGGAGGGCACGGTGCTGAGGGCGCCCGTCGTCCAGGAGAAACCCCCCTCCCCGGCCCTGCCCCTTCCCCACCTCCCCCACCACCAGCAGCACCTCCACCACCCTTCCCACCAGCAGCAGCTGCAGCACCACCACCACCACCACCTCTTCCACCATCCGCACCTCCACGGCTCCCTGCCTCTCCCTCCCCAGCAGCTCCCTCCCTCCCCCCACCTCCCGGCCCCCGTCCTGCCCCCTCCCCCGCCCCTGCTCCTGCCCTCCTCCCCCTCGGCGCCGGCCCCGCCCCCGGCCCCGCCCTCCGTCCTCCCCGGCGGCCCCAAGAAGACCAGCTCCCCGGAGATCAAGCTGAAGATCGTCAAGACGTACCGGAACGGGCGGGAGCTGTTCGAGTCCTCGCTCTGCGGGGACCTCCTGCAGGAGTTCCAGGCCAGCGAGGCCTCCCGCCGCCGCCACGAGCGCAAGAAGGAGAAGAGGAAAAAGGAGGCGCGGCGGGGGGGCGAGCTGGAGCTGGAGCGGGGCTGGGAGCAGGGCCTGCTGCGGGCACAAGGGGGCGCCGTCGAGCCCGCGGTGGGCTCGGGCCCCCAGGAGCAAGGGGGTGACGGGGCAGGGGACCAGCAGGGGCCCGGGCAGGAACAGGTGGCCCTCAGGAGCCCCAAAGTAGAGCCTGAGGAGCTGAGTGTGAGTCCCCCCCTCTTTCTTATATCTCCCTTTCTCCCACTCTCTCTTTCATCTCCTTTATCCTATCTCCTTCTCCCTCTCTTCTCCTTTCCTCTCTCCTCTCCTCTCTTCTCTCCCCATTCCTCCTCCCTCTGTACTGCTCCCTCTTGCCCAGAGCTTGTTCACTCGTATGAATTCAGAATGGGATGAAACTGCATCAAAGTGAGGAAATCTATAATGGAAAAGATGAACAGAACATTGAGCGTTTTAATCTGGCCGTCTTTCCTTTCTAAGGTCCTATTGCTGTTTCAGCAGCACCAGAGAATTTGCACATCAGTTACTGCAGTTAATGCAGAGCGCATGAAACGTCTCCTATGACTTCCTGTGTTCCCTTCCCTCCCCCTGAGGAAAATAATTCTGTGCTTCTGTGTTTTGTATGGGCGCGCGCGCATGTGTGTGTATATGTGCACACATTTGTGTATGTTTGTTGTATGTCTGTGTGTTGTATTTGAGTGTGTGTGTTGTATGTGTATGTGTATATGTGCACACGCTTGTGTATGTTTGTTGTGTGTGTGTGTGTGTGTTGTATTTGAGTGTGTGTGTTGTATGTGTATATGAATATGCGCACATGCTTGTGTATGTTTGTTGTGTGTGTGTGTGTGTTGTATTTGAGTGTGTGTGTTGTATGTGTATATGAATATGCGCACATGCTTGTGTATGTTTGTTGTGTGTGTGTGTGTTGTATTTGAGTGTGTGTGTTGTATGTGTATATGAATATGCGCACATGCTTGTATATGTTTGTTGTGTGTGTGTGTTTATTGTATGTCTGTTTTTGGGGACAGATTCAGAAGCACTTTTCGGTGGCCGTGACCAGCCCAGGCCTTTGTGGGGACCGCTTGGTGGGAGACCTGGTTTGGGCCAAAGTGGGGACGTACCCGTGGTGGCCCTGCATGGTCTCCTGTGATCCGCAGTTGGACGTCCACAGCAGGATCAACACCCGAGGTACTACCGCTGCCATCGCATCACACGGCCCAATCATCCTCCCCTGATTGGTCCAGCGCTAGATGCACCAACATTCCCGTGCCCATATACCAGATTATTCATCAAATTAATTACACTTCTGTTGCATGGTGACCACTTAGCAACCAGACTTTGCTTGCTCATTCCCAGGCCGGCAGTATAGTTCTCAGTTTTCTGCTTTGTTGAGCGTGTGCATCGTAGTAATTCATCAATGGCAGGTTAAGATTTGGAGAACGTGGTGAAATATGGGACGTACCCATTTTCTCTGTAACGTGGGACGTCCCGGCTGACACGGGCCTGCTCGCCCCCCTCCCCAGGGCACCGGGAGTACCACGTGCAGTTTTTTGGGAGCGTGGCGGAGCGCGCCTGGGTCCATGAGAAGCGGGTGGTGGAGTACGAGGGACGCGACCAGTTTGACCAGCTGCAGGCCGAGACGCTGCGCAGGACCACCAACCCTGCGGAGAGACACAAGGTACCGGCTCCCTGTGTGTGTGTGCGCCTGTGTGTGTGTGTGTGTGTGTGTGTGTGTGTGTGTGCGTTTGCATATCTATGCATGTGTGTGTGCCTGTTTGTGTGTGTGTGTGCGTTTGCATGTCTATGCATGTGTGTGTGCCTGTTTATGTGTGTGTGTGTGCGTGTACATGGGAATGGATCTATGGGGGTCAGGTGGTTGTGGAGCTTAAGGGGAGGTCAGTCAGAGGGATGGATGGGGGAGAGAAAGGGAGGGAGAGTGAAGAGAAGGAGGATGAGAAAAGAGGGAAGAATGACCTCAGTTTATATCCAGGTGGCTGATGTGTGTGAAGTGCAGTGTGTAAGGGTGTCACATGGACCAGCAGTGGTGTAATGCCTTGTAACACTGGGGTCTGTAATGCATTGTAACACTGGGGTCTGTAATGCATTGTAACACTGGGGTCTGTAATGCATTGTAAAACTGGGGTCTGTAATGCCTTGTAACACTGGAGTCTGTAATGCATTGTGACACTGGGGTCTGTAATGCATTGTGACACTGGGGTCTGTAATGCCTTGTAACGCTGGGGTCTATAATGCATTGTAACGCTGGGGTCTGTAATGCCTTGTAACGCTGGGGTCTGTAATGCATTGTAACGCTGGGGTCTGTAATGCCTTGTAACGCTGGGGTCTGTAATGCATTGTAACGCTGGGGTCTGTAATGCCTTGTAACACTGGGGTCTATAATGCATTGTAACGCTGGAGTCTGTAATGCATTGTAACACTGGGGTCTGTAATGCATTGTAACACTGGTGTCTGTAATGCATTGTAACACTGGTGTCTGTAATGCCTTGTAACACTGGGGTCTGTAATGCATTGTAACACTGGTGTCTGTAATGCATTGTAACACTGGTGTCTGTAATGCATTGTAACACTGGGGTCTGTAATGCATTGTAACACTGGGGTCTGTAATGCATTGTAACACTGGGGTCTGTAATGCATTGTAACGTCCCCCTCACTCATTCTCAGCTCCTGAGGCCCATACCCCAGAGGGAGCGCGCTCAGTGGGAGGTGGGCGTCGGCCACGCGGAGGACGCTCACCTGATGAGCAGGGAGGGGCGCATCGAGAGCTACACCTTCATCTACGTGGACAAGGAGGACGCGCCCCCATCGGGCCCCTCCAAGGGGCGGGCTGCCAGGCCGGCGCGGAGGGCGTGGCCTTCCCGGGGGTCCCGCGGGAGCAGGGGCAGCCAGGAGGGCGAACACACGGCGCCGCGGCGACAGCAGCCACGACGACAGTGCAGCACGTCCGGAGGCGGGGAGCAAGAGCCAGGCTCCGCCTCTCCCAAACAGGAGGAACAGGAGGAAGAGGAGGACGAGGGGGAGGAGCAGAGCACCTCTGTCCCCGCCTCCTCCCCGACCGCGGAGCCCCAGCCCCGCCCCCAGTCCCCGCCAATCAAAACCGCCTGGAAGACGGCGGCGGCTCGCAAGCTCCTCCCGCTGTCAGTCACCATGAAGAGGCTGAACGTGGAGATCACCAAGTGCGACTGGACCCTGTACCGGGAGAAGGCCCCCTCCTCGCCCAAACCAAAGGCCCCCGAGAGGGAGGGGAGGCAGGCCGACCAGGTCCGCCACTCACCCAGGGTACGCCTGCCATTGGCTGAGACAGCCGCCTTTGAACCATCAGTATCAAGGTTTTTTATTGGTCTTTATTTAACACTTCAAGGTGTCAGCCTGCCAGGTTTAGTGGGGGGCAGCAGCTCTGTCCAGGCTGGGCACGGTGCTGGATGCTCTCTCAGGCAGGGACGCCGGTAGAGCTGCAGGCTTTCGTCCGTCCCGTCTGAGCAGGGCTGAGTGAAGCCTGGGGCAGCCGGTGAGTGACAGCTGCTCTCTCTGCTCCCCCCGCAGAGCTGCAGTGCTAAAGTGGAGGGGGGTGTGAGGGAGCAGGAGAGGGTCGCTTCTCCTGCCGGACGGAGGGGTGACCTGAGCTCGGCACAGCACGGGACGGCCGAGACCTCGTCAGGTACTGGAGCTGCACACACACACACACACACACACACACACACACACACAACACACACACACACCACACACACACACACACACACACACACAACACACACACACACCACAACACACACACACACACACAACAACACACACACACACACAAACACACCACAAACAACACACACACACAACACACACACATCACAACACACACCACACCACAACCGCACCACAACCACACGCCACACAACACACAACACACACACACACACACACACGCACACACACACGCACACAACAACACACACACACACACACACACACACACCACACCAGCATGCACAACACACAAACAACAACCACACACACACACACACAAACACACACACACACACACACACACACCACAACACACACACACCACACACACACACCCCACACACACACACACACAACACACAACACACACACACAAACACACACACCACACACACCACACACACACAACACACACACACACAACACACACACACACAACACACACACACACAACACACACACACAAACACACACACACACACACACACCACAACACCACACACACCACACACACACGCCGCACACACACACACACACCACACACACACACACCACACACCACACACACAACCACACACCACACACACACACACACACACACACACACACACACACACACACACACAACACACACACACACACACACACACACACACACACACACACACACACACACACACACAACCACAACACCCACACACACACACACACACACACACACCACAAACACACACACACCCCACACACACACACACACAACCACACACACCACACACACACACACACACACACACACACAACAACACCACACACAACACACGCACACACAGCACACAAGCACACACACACACAACACACGCACAAACACACACACACACACACAACACACGCACAAACACAAACAAACACGCACACACACAACACACAAGCACACACACACTTACTCAAACAAACGTGCACACACATGCGCACACAGACACACTTACACAACCAAACTCGCACACACGCGCACACGGACACTCACACTCAAAAACACTCACACACACATGCACACAAACACGCACACACACCTGTACACATACACCTCACACCCATGGACCCACGCAGACATTCATTACAGAACCTGCTCTAGAAACACACGCACATGCACACACCCTGTAGCTGACACCTGTCTGAGTGTGTGATGCAGCTTGAATGCCTGAATGCTTGTGACAGTTTGTGAATGTGAGTTGTGGGCTGGTATTGAAAGGAATGATGTATTAGGTAACTGAGTTCAGTAGTTCAGATCTGGTGGGAGCAAATGATGCACAAACCTGTGAATGTACTGTGTGGTCACCTGTGTGAGTGTGTGACCCTGTGTGAGTGTGTGACACTGTGAACACCTGTGTGGGTGTGTGACACTGAACACCTGTGTGAGTGTGTGACACTCTAAACACCTGTGTGAGTGTGTGACACTGTGTGAGTGTGACCCTGTGAGACTCACTAACCCCCCCCCCCCCCCCAGGCCCGGCGGAGCGTAAGCCCCAGCGCCGGTCGGTGAGAAGCCGCTCCGAGTCGGAGAAGATCACGGATCCCGTGCCAAAGAAGAAGCTGAAGAAGGAGCAGGTAGGACCCGCCCCACACCTGCACCCGTCTGCCACGGAGAGTTCTGGAACCCGGTTTCTCCAATTCCTTCAAAGTCGAGACGCAACTGATGTTTAGTGTTTGATAGCATTAAAGATTTGGCCTGTGTGGCTGCTGTGCTGTGCTGTGCTGTGTGCCTGTGCAGGCAGTCTTTCAAGGCAGCGACTGCGCAGCTCAGCTGGCGGACGGCACAAGTGAAAAGCAGTGGCTGGCTGCGCATAGAGCCCCCCCCCCAATCATAGGACAGGATATTACAGCAACATACACGCTTGTATGTGATTAGGGCAAAAATGGGAAAAGTAAAAGCTGCATAAAAATGACCTTGAAAGGACCTCACATTCTTTCTCTGTCCATTCCCTGCAGGCCGAAACTCTTCCACTAACCGACCTGAAGACAGGGTCACAAAAAGGTATTTGTTGCTGGGTACCGTATCCCCTGACACGATTCAAATTGAGCGCCCTGCCCTGTGCTATTCAGTGCAGTGCCCTGCGTAGGGTTTAAACCTGCAACCCTTCTGCTCAGCGTAACCTTTTCAGGAAATACCTCTCCCTGCCCTTCTCTTCTCCTCCCCTCCTTTTCCTCTCTTCCACATCTTCCCCCCTCTGACTGCCCTGTCTTCACCTGTCCCTGAAAAAATCCTTCCGCTACCTTCCCTTCCAAAAGTTAAGTCGTGACGAAGCCTTACCCATCGCTGGGGCGTTATTACCCAATCATGCCGTGTCTCATTAATTGCTGCTCGGGATGTTAGCAGTGATTTATGGATCTAGGCCTTTTCTTCATTTGCGCTGATTATGAGTTGTGGATAAGAGCGTCAGCTAAATTCCTAAAATGCTAATGTAATGTAAATGAGCCCCAACTCCTTCCTCACTGTAACTTAGGTCGCTCCCTAATTAAACATACGTTATTGTACAACAGGTCAGATGACACTGCCGGGCCATTTCATAAGTGGTTTGGTACGTCCAAAAAACCCCTGATTTAAACTGCTCATAGAAGCATCCAATGGCGGTGGAGTCATTTCAGTCCGTTAGCATGTAGCCTACCTGTTGTGATTCCGCGGAACCTTCCGGCAGCGAGGGGATGTGTTCAGGTGCGGCACGACGTTCAGGCACCGGGGTTGCTGAACCTTTCTCCCCCCGGGCTCTCCTCTCCAGGGGCCAGCGAGATCTCCGACTCCTGCAAACCCCTGAAGAAGAGGAGCCGAGCCTCCACCGACGTAGAGCCGGTCAGCTCCCAGTACCGCGACACGTCCGACTCCGACTCCCGGGGTCTCAGTGACCCGCAGGTACTGCTGCTGCTGCTGCTGCTGCTGCTAGTGCTACTGCTGCTGCTGCTGCTAATGCTGCTACTGCTGCCAGTGTGCTGCTGCTGCTACTGCTGCTGCTGCTGCTGCTGCTGCTGCTACTGCTGCTAGTGCTACTGCTGCTAGTGCTGCTACTGCTGCTACTGCTGCTACTGTTACCACTGATGCTATTGCTACTACAGTTAATACAGCCGTTGCTGGTCCTGTTAATACTGCGACCACTAATACTAATACTGCTGTAAATACAACGGATACTCCTGAAGTTAATACTGCTCCCACTAATATTACTACTGTAAATACAACATATACTCTTAAAGTTAATACTGCTACCACTAATACTAATACTACTGTAAATACAACAAATACTCCTAAAGTTAATACTGCTACCACTAATACTAATACTACTGTAAATACAACGGATACTCCTGAAGTTAATACTGCTACCACTAATACTAATACTACTGTAAATACAACGGGTACTCCTGAAGTTAATACTGCTACCACTAATACTAATACTGCTGTAAATACAACAGATACTCCTAAAGTTAATACTGCTACCACTAATACTAATACTACTGTAAATACAACAGATACTCCTAAAGTTAATACTGCTACCACTAATACTAATACTACTGTAAATACAACGGATACTCCTAAAGTTAATACTGCTCCCACTAATATTACTACTGTAAATATTGCTGGTACTGCTCCTGTTAGTACTGTGACTTACAAATACTACTATTGCTGTAAATACTACTGTTGCTGCCACTGCTGCTGTTGATATGGCTACCACTAGCACGACTACAGGACAGTTCATTATTCTGTTTCTGCTACTGCCAATAAGCTGAGTGTGGCCAATGTTGTGACACAGCATCCGTGCGCTAGAGAGAAGAGACTCCTGCTCTGAAAGTTGCCCAGTCATAGTTTCCTGAAGCGCTTATTATTTATTTTTAATGTGGTATTTTTGCCAGCCAAACTCACAAATTTTAACTTGTAAATCTCTAGACTCACAGCCTCTGTTTAATAATCATCTAAGCACGTTGAAACATTGCCTGACACGGAGTGTTCTGGAACCCAATTTATTATTATTATTTTTGTATTGAAATGGAAGCAACTTTTGAGCGCTCCCCTTTCAATAAATCACGAGTCGTAAATAAAGTCTGGAGTCACAGCTGATGTTCAGTGTTTGATGGCATTAGCGATCTGGGCTGTGTGGCTGCTGCGCTCTGCCTGTGCAGGCAGTCATGCGACTGCGCAGCTGGCAGACGGCACAAGTGAACAGAAGCGGCTGCTGGCTGCGTGCGAAGGGGGCATGTGCACCCCTTCCCCCGCTCCCCCCCATCATAGGACAGTATTACAGCAATGTACCAGCCTGTGAATGTGACTAGGGCACATAGGACAAGAAATACTGCATTAAAAACTACCTAAATTTGTGTGCCCTCTGTTTTTAATAATCATCTAAGTAAGTTGAAACATTTTGTTCCGCAAATGAAATTCAAATTTTTTCTTCCACAAGTCGACGTCTGTTCTCGTTCTCCTCGGCTTCCTGCGGGAAACGTGGAAACCTGTTTGCCGTTTGCATGCGATGTAAAACAGGGAGGTGTCGGCATCAGTATCAGCCGCCGTGGGCTGCCAGGTATCGGCTATAGATAATCGGCTCCGGAATTTCCACACCTCGCATCCCTAAATTCTGTTGTTGGGAATTTGTTTGGGAATCTTCTCCCTCTGTGGAACCGAGTCGGGAACGGCGAAGGAACAGGCTGATGAGACCACTTTCCGGTCGAGAAGGTTTTATTACGATGCGCAAAGAGGATGCAGTGACGGAATGCGTTCTTGTCCGAATCTCAACACAATAGCCACAGGTCGGGGGTTTCGGTACCGGAGGTGTCAGAGGTGCAACAGTTGAGTGTGAATATTCGCACCCTGATGTCCTGGGGGGGGGCAGCTGTTTGGCCTGCTGCCGGCGACACCCCTTTGATATGCCGCTGTTGTACATCCTTTACAAACAACGGCTGAGCCCCACACGGGGCCATCTGTCCCTAACAGTGGGGGGGGCTGCTGTCGCAGTGAGCGTGTGCGTGAAATCCCAACCCGCCCCAACCCGTCTCCTGTGCTCCCGTGCGCCCCCTGCAGGTGGAGTTTGAGAAGTGCTCGGACAGCCCGGCGGCGGCCGACGCGGACCTCTCCGACGCGCAGTCGTCCGACTCCAACCTGTCCGGCCAGGGCGGCTGCGGGTCCCGGAAGGACACGGTCTGCCAGGTGGGCCCCGCTCTCCCTCCGGGACAGCCTGTACCGGGCAGGGCGTTTCCACAGGCCCAAAACACACCGAGGAACAGGATCTCCTTTCATTTTCGAACATGTCTTTGTAATAGCTGTTATTTGTTTTTTATAATACAGTGTTTGATTACAGTCGGAATCACAAATACAGGCTGATGGCAGAGTTAAAAAAAAGAATCTGCAATTCAGATTGCAGCTTCTTGAGTGCAAACACATCCTGCAGTCTTCGTTACGCTCAGCTTCCTGTTGTAACCCGAAACCCCACAGCTCAGCTTGTGTGAGGGTTGTGTGTATAAAACATGTCTAGAGGTTTGCGATTGTGGGTTTGTGAGAACTGGCCGCGTTCTGTCCTGTTTACGATGCGTGCGGGAATCTGGTCTTCTGATTGGTCAGATCTGCGAGGCGTTCGGGGATGACCTGGTGCTCTGTGAGGGGGAGTGTAGCAGGCTCTTCCATTCCGCCTGTCTGGGGCTGGACTACTCCTCTGAGGAGAAGTTCACCTGCGCTGAATGTAAGACAGGTGAGTACCCTCTGTCCTCCTCTTTGTCGCGTCGGAGGTGAAAATGCCAGCCAGCTCTCTTAAACCAGGTCTTGAAGACGCCCCTCTCTATCAGAGCTTGCTTTATTCAGGGATGGGAGTTTTCCCATTAATCTGAAGATTTTTCACATGCTAAATGTCTCAACAGTGTGTCACAAGCACATACACATGAAGGATTTTTGTGGTTTTTAACAGCTTGTAACAGAGGAGAATGTGCATAAATGGAGCCGTGTTTCCCCACGGGTTGAGAATTAATTTATTTTATTTAATATATTTATTTATGTGCTTTGTGAAGGGGGTTTCCAGGGTGGGAATTGTGAGTTTGGTTGCTGTGACAACACAACGCAGGAACATAAACAAGGAGCCTCTCTCTCCCCCTCCCATAGCCTACCTGAACTGTTGGCAGGTTTGAACAAGTTAACTGTGCTCCTTGGCACAGGGAGGGGAGGGGGAGAGCTGGCTTGTTTTGAAAACACTACGGCTAGCGGCACATAGCCTAGCGCAGCTCTAATTTTATCCCAAATTGTTGAACGATGAAACAGCCCAGAAATACACACACTCAAACCGAAAACAAGCCCAGAAAAACACAACCCATGGCTCAAAACCTGGGACTTAAATTGAATTGCTTAATAACTTTTTTTTTAAAAAAGCTCAAAGTCGCTTTCTATGAGCGGACTTGGCAGGGTGGTGTCAGTTCGCACAGCCAGATTACACTCGGCTGTACGTCACTTTGACATTTGAAAGAAAAAAATAACGAATACACGAGTATAGTGTGCTGCTTACCAAAATAAAAAACAGACTCGGTGTTCTGAACGAAACATGGGGAGGCAGCTTCATGCAGAAGTTGTCCATTTATTACAGGCGTTCAGCAGATGCTCTTATCCAGAGCGACTTACAGAACTTACAATGGCCGTTTTCCTCCTGATGAACGAGGTTTATGATTGTGGTTGCTTATTGGCTCTAAAATAATTTTATTATATTGCATTGTATTGCATTGTATTGTATTGAACACACTACCTACAGTATGACAGAACTGAAGTAGTTTGAGCGCAAGGTTCAGAACCTAAGACTGAATGGGCGCTCGATGTGAATCTGTCTGCTGTGATGTTTTTGGGGAGAGTAGAGCTGACAGAGGAGCACAGTGACTCACCCCCCCCTCCCCCCCCCTCCACCACGCAGGCACGCACGCCTGCTTCTCCTGCAAGGCGGCGGACGGCGACGTCAGGAGGTGCGCGGTGGGAGGCTGCGGCCGCTTCTACCATGAGTCCTGTGCCCGCAAGCACCCGGGCGCGACCTCCGACCCCAGCGGCCTCCGCTGCCCCCAGCACAGCTGCGCCACCTGCTGTCTGGAGCGGGACCTGCACAAGGCCTGCAAAGGTACCTGGGAAATGCGGTCTGGATAACCTCGGCTATCACCTTGAGTTTGCCTCATGTGCACTGCTCAACATGGCCTGCATCCTTTAACAGATGTATGTGTCTCTTCTTCTTTTGACTTTACCTCTATCCCTGTCTTGCTTTTTATCTCTCTGTATCTCTCCCCTCTCCCCTCTTCTACTTTATGTGTCTCTCTCTCTGTCTCTCTCTCTCTCTCTATCTCGCTCTCTCATGTTCTACTCTCTGCCTCTCTCTTTCTGACTCTCTATCCCACTCTTCCTTCCCCTCCCCCTCCTCTCCGGTTGATCTCCCCTTACTTCTCTCTCTCCTTTACCACCCCACTCTCTCTCTCTCTCTCTCTCTCTCCCCCATGTTCTACTCTCTGCCTCTCTCTTTCTGACTCCCTATCCCACTCCTCCTTTCCCTCCCCTCCCGGTTGATCTCCCCTTACTTCTCTCTCTTCTTTACTACCCCCACTCTCTCTCTCTCGCTCTCTCATGTTCTACTCTCTGCCTCTCTCTTTCTGACTCCCTATCCCACTCCTCCTTCCCCTCCCTGCTCTCCGGTTGATCTCCCCTTACTTCTCTCTCTCCCCCCGGTCCCAGGTCGTATGATGTGCTGTATCCGCTGTCCCGTGGCGTACCACACGGGGGACGGCTGCGTGGCCGCGGGCAGCGCGGTCATCTCCCCGCACGTCATCGTGTGCAGCAACCACGCCGCCGGCGGGGAGGACGGCCTGCCGCCGCCGCCCGTAAACGTGGCCTGGTGTTCCGTGTGCTCCCGAGGTGAGGCTTCGCCCCCCGCCCCGCCCCCACCTCCCCGCGGTACAGAGCAGGGACGTCCCAGCGCTCCTTTGTAATGGTCACGTGTTCCACTCAGTCAGGGAATCTTCATTAGAACCTCGTTTGCAGCGGGGCGACGGTTCGAAGTGAAGAGTGTTCCTGTAAGAACCGCTAACTGTTGTAAAAATTGTCATGTAGACCTATTTTATGGGGACGTACCCGTAACTGACTGACCTCCAGTCCTGGCAGCAGTGTAGCGTTTGTCTTGATACGCACAGAGGGCATTGTCTGAATTAAAGTGTGAACGATGTTCTTGCACGCTCTCGATAAGACCTTCTTCTCTTCATCTTCTCCTGATGCCTCCGAATGCAGTCGGATGGTTGTATTTTCATTATTCCGGTTGACTTACTTTGATCCCTTTGTAAGAAGCCCTTGTGTTTTCTTGTGAAAGTTTCCTGCTGGTGGGAGCTTGGAGGCATTGGAAAACCTCTCTTAACTTCCTTTCTAACTCCCCGCCCCCACACACACGCCCCCACCCCTAGCAGTCTCACCTGGTGATTCACTCAGTTTTACCTTCAGTTGGTGCCTTCTCAGTTTACAGCGGTCTTGGTGTCCTTTGGAAAAAGCGACGGCCGTCTCACTCTCCATGTTGGCTTAAGATCCCAGTGATCATGGTCTACTGGGAGCCACGCCCAGCTGAGTCACTTTCCTTAGTGTAGTGATCCTCCCCACAGTCCGGATCAAACCCGGCCTGCTCCGGTGCAAACAGGGGCCCTGGAGTCCCGCGATACAGGAAGTAACTCACTGTCATGACTGCGCCAGCAGGGAGGGAGGGAGGGAGGGTTTCGGTTGTCAGGGTGACCACCAGCCTTCCTGCTCTCTGGCGACTCCTCTGGCCAGCGGGGTGACTGCGATGAGTCTGCGGAGGACTCGCGCTGAACATCAAATTCACCATCGATGCAAATGCCTGATGATGTCACCGAGCAAAGCAGAGGGGCTTTCGCGGCCTTAACGGGTTTAGGGAAATTCTGTACGGGTAACTGTACGCAAGAGCTAGGCGCATTACCATGTGCTGCACTGGGTGGCAGTTGTGGTGGTAGTAGTGCTTCAGAGAGACACCACCCTCCATATACAGAAAAGGAAACTTCTGGAGACTCAAGTTATTACCAGTCACGCATTTAAAGTTTGAATATCGGCTTCATTTTTTTGCTTTATCTCCTACAGCATGGCGAACGTAGTTACCGTCAGCCATGATGATAAAAAACAAAACTCCTGATGAGTGTATTTTAATTTGTTCATCTGCCACCTGGTGGATTTTGATTAATTTCTCACACTGACCGCTCGCGGAAAGTGATCCTGTGAACTACGCTGTTAAAACCCCGCCCCCGTACACGGCTTTTGGTGACATCAGCAGGCAGCGTGCTCTTTGGCTACACGCATTGGCTGTGAATTGACCCTGAGTGACCGTCCTTGCAGTGGCCCAGCTGGTGGCTTGCAGAGTAGAAATGAAGCACACAGCTGACTGGACACGTTTTGGGGTACATGTGCAAGCGTGCAGTCCCTTAACAGTGCCTGGGCTGTCCAATAGCGGTTAAAAAAATCTAGAAATTCTTTAACTTTTATGTTATTATTGTAATTATTTATTATATTATTGTTTTGATTTTTGGAATTTGAGCCTTGGAAGTTGAACTGGGGTTGGCACTGCCTTTCCTACAGAACCCTGCAGTATAAAATATATAAGCTGTGCGAGATATGAACCGTAACCTCTGATATTGCGTTTGAACTCTGTAAATCTCTTTTTTGACAGTTACGTCAGTTATGGGTAATTTCTTTTCCTTTTTCACGTTTGAGCTTTTTTTTTTTAAACTCGTTTGTCTTTTTTTTGTCTTGTTTTTGTCCTCTGACTCGGAGTAGTTTGTGTTTTCCTCATGACCTCTCCTGTCTGTCTCCTGTATGTGTAGGGCTGTTAGTGCAAGACCGTACTGACATCATATTACGCTCCTATGCCTACAAGTCCCACTACCTTCTGACCGACTCAAATGGTGCTGAGTTGATGAAATTACCCATGATTCCTTCCTCTTCGTCAGCTACCAAAAAGAATGTTGAGAAAGGTAACGGAACAGTTTTTTTCCTTCCTTCATTTTCGAATTCTGGTGTGTGGTTACCTGTCCGTCTGTCTGTCTGATTGTCTGTCTCTCTCTCTTTTGGTTTCCTTTTTGAGTCTTTGGTTTTAAAAACATTCATAATTTAGAAAAAAAAGAAAAACTTGTCGAGGCTTTAAAAGTCAAAGGTGCTCTTGAATGAAGACAAAACAGGGCTAACAAGAATGCTCATCTGTCATTGAAAGGACAAGAATTGAGCTCACTTTAATTTATGACCTTTCAACTTTGACCATTCATGGTCATTTGGCCATATAAGGAAGTGGAGAATCTGTGTGCATTTACGCTATTCACAGCCGAACCTCTGTTACTCTGTGTGTGACCCCGAGCTGCCCCTGCCTTGTAAATTCTCAAATGGTCTGACTTAATGGTCTCATTTTAGCAAGAGCAGAGAAGAGGAGTGCCGTCTGTAAAAGTGTTGGGGGTTTAATCAAATTCTAATTTTATGTCAAAATGACATGGAGCTTCAATGGCATGGCAAGTGAAGCTGTGTTACCAAAACATATTAAAAGAGGACAATTTAACAGTTATACAGCTTGGCAAACATATATGTACATGTGTGTGTGTATGCATGCATTCATATAATTTATACATACATGTCTTCACGTGTGTTATCAAAAGCAGGAGGACCACTGTTCCTCTGCAGACGTACACTCTCCATTCAGCATTTTGCCTGAAAGGAAGGCTGTGTTTGGTTATCGTTTCGCTATCGTGTTTTGACGGGGATTTATTGGTTCAAGACAGAATTCACACAAGCTTAATTTGGCACGCTCCTTATTTTTCTGCACTTTGGATGGTGGAGTTATTTCAGTTTAGTCACTGACATTTGCCTTGCATTCATCAATAAACAAGGGCGCTGCTCTTTTTAACAAGCTGGCTCAATTTCATATATATTACACATCTCAGCTTCCTCCACCAGTGCCATCCAAGAAAGGAAAAATAAACAGTGATTGTGTGGTTGGAGGCGGTCTGTTATCAGAACACCCTGTGCATGCTCCAGTCATGTTCTCTCCGTTTTATTTATTGTTTATTTATATAATTTATTTATTGTTGCTCTGCAGTCACAAGCTTTAACTCTGCAAAGTGATATTTAACAATGACATCACCACAGATTATAGAAGATACACACCGGATACTCTGCTCTTAAGGTCTGTCTCTCTACCATGGAGGTGACGCGTTCCATTTCGAATTATCTTCTGAAAATTCTTTAAGGGGCGTGGTCAGAGTCAGTGGGAGTGAACCCTTTGTTGTGTAACATAGCAACTGTTACCAAGCAGAACCTCCTGCAGTTAAGAATAAGGGGGACCGAAGGACAGATGAACGATTAGCTGAGTATCTGGTGCATCTAAATGATCTGTGATGTTAGATGTAAATGTGAACAGAAGCTCTGATGGACATACTGGCCCTGTTCTGCCAGCCTCACACTGGATAATGCTATGGAAAAACCTCATGTAGAGTTTTTTTTGGGTTCTTTTTAGCCTGTCTACACTTATCATTCTGCATATCTGTATTTCTGTATGCATTTGGCGCTTCCAGTGGTATTGAGCTCCTCAAATGTTTCTGTTTCTACTACAAGTTCTGGTAGGGTTCAAACCAGCACAAAGTACAAATCCCTGACCCATGTAAAAACTGTATACATGGGTCCCCTTATTCCAAAGTCACAATCCCCCTTATACATACAGGGGATTGGTGACTTTGGAAGCTCTCCCTATGGCATGAATGGGGTGAGGCTTGGAGAATAGTGGTCCCTGCTGAACAGTGATAACGCCTTTCTCTTGGCTGTCTGAATGTGTGTGTGCGTGTGTGTGTGTACATGTGTGTACATGTGTGTTTATGTGTGTGTGTGTGCGTGCGTGCGTGCTCCTGTGTGTGTGTGTGTGTGTATATGTGTGTTTATGTGTGTGTGTGCGTGCGCCTGTGTGTGTGTGTGTGTGTGCGCGTGCGTACATGTGTGTATATGTGTGTGTATATGTGTGTTTATGTGTCTGCGTGCGTGCGTGCTCCTGTGTGTGCGTGTGCAGGGGGAAGTCTGCTGTCCTGCTCGGCCTGCCCCGCCTCGTTCCACCCCGAGTGTCTGAGCATGGAGATGCCGGAGGGGGCGTGGCTCTGTAGCGAGTGCAGGGCGGGGAGGAAGCCTCATTACAAGCAGATCGTCTGGGTCAAATTGGGCAACTACAGGTGAGAACTACAGGAGCCTTCTCACCACACCTGCCTCTGCTTCTCCTCTTCATAAAGCAGCTGGCAGTGGTTAGCACAGGACCAGGAGGTTGCGAGTTCTAATCCCTAACTGGCCCTAGTAATACGGCTGTGTAAATGGCTTCTAGAATGTACAGACAGAAAAATTCTGAATCTTCTGTGAAGTAGTCTTGGATTAAGGGTTTGTGAAAACTAATGATTTGATTTTTTTTTTTAAATACGTTTTGATGTATTTTAAGTATGAGATATTTAGAGGTGTTAAGACTCTGAAAAACCAGTAGTGGAACTACGAAAATAATAGAAGGTTCTTTCCCTCTCCCTCTCTTGTCTCTTTCTTTTTCTCTCTCTCTCTCCTTCCCCTCCCTCTCTCTGTCTCTCCCCATCCTCTCTCTCTCTCCCTTCCTCTCTCCCCACCCGCTCCTCTCTGTCTCTCTCTCTCTCTCTCTCTCCCTTCCTCTCTCCCCACCCGCTCCTCTCTGTCTCTCTCCATCCTCTGCCTCTCTCCCCACCCGCTCCTCTCTGTCTCTCTCTCTCTCTCTCTCTCTCTCTCTCTCTCTCAGGTGGTGGCCAGCGGAAATCTGTAACCCGCGCCTGGTCCCCTACAACATCCAGAACCTGAAGCACGACCTCGGGGACTTCCCCGTTTTTTTCTTTGGGTCCCACGACTACTACTGGATCAGCCGGGGGCGGGTCTTCCCCTACGTGGAGAGTGACAGGCACATCGCCAACGGCCAGATCGGCATCAACAAGACCTTCAAAAAGGGTGAGCGGGGTGGGCGTGGTTTGTGACCTCATCTGAATGACCTCACTCTGCTCTAGAAGCTCAGCTCTGCTGGTTAAAGATGTCCAAACGGATCTCAGGTCTGTCTCTGTCAATTTGCAGCCCAGGAGAGGGTAGGTGATAGACTGGGAAATGTCTTATACTGCCTGGGAACTTAAATATACAGTATATTAAAAAAATACAGAGCTAAAATATGGACTGGGAGTTTAACTACACTGCAGTATATTAAAGTAAAACATATTAAGATATTGACACGTTTCCCAATACGTGAACAAAGATGCAAATTATTGCCTCTTTCAGTTATTGTAATACATGTAAGTGTATAAAGCAGTGTTTAAGAAACACTGCCTGGAAATACATTGATTATGTCTTCTAAAAAGGCCACAAATTTGCAGTACATTAAAATATATACTTTCTAGGGTGAACTGCGAGTAGGTCAGACTCTGGATATGAGCTGAAGTCAGTGTCTCTCAGGATGTGAGCTCAGAGTCAGTCAGTGTCTCTCAGGATGTGAGCTCAGAGTCAGTGTCTCTCAGGATGTGAGCTCAGAGTCAGTGTCTCTCAGGATGTGAGCTCAGAGTCAGTGTCTCTCTGATGTGAGCTCAGAGTCAGTGTCTCTCTGATGTGAGCTCAGAGTCAGTAAGGCTCTTGT
This sequence comes from Anguilla rostrata, assembly GCF_018555375.3. Classification (NCBI taxonomy): domain Eukaryota; kingdom Metazoa; phylum Chordata; class Actinopteri; order Anguilliformes; family Anguillidae; genus Anguilla; species Anguilla rostrata. The sequence goes on along the minus strand of NC_057946.1, from coordinate 5,594,946 downwards.
TACATTACATTACATTACAGGCATTTAGCAGACGCTCTTATCCAGAGCGACGTACACAACTTTTTACATAGCACTTTACATTGTATCCATTTATACAGCTGGATATATACTGAAGCAATGCAGATTAAGTACCTTGCTCAAGGGTACAACGGCAGTGTCCTTACCAAGGGAATCGAACCTGCGACCTTTCGGTTACAAGCGCAGTTCCTTACCCACTGTTGACTCGGTGTGTGTGATTGGCAGCTCTGGAAGAGGCTGCTAAGAGGTTCCAGGAGCTCAAGGCTCAGAGGGAGAGCAAGGAGGCCCTGGAGCAGGAGCGCCACCACACCCGCAAGCCCCCCCCATACAAGTTCATCAGGGTGAGATACGCGCACGCACGCATGCACACACACAGTCACAGTCACAGTCCCATACACACACAAACACTCAGTAGCATTCACATTATACACACACACACACACACAGTCAGTCACATACACACACACACACACTCAGTCACAGTCCCATACACACACGCGCACACACACAGACACACACACACACACAGTCACAGTCACAGTCCCATACACAGACGCACACACACTCTCAGTATCATTCACATTATGCGCACACATGCACACGCTCTCAGTAACATTCACATTATACACACACGCAAACACACACACTCTCAGTAACATTCACATTATGCATGCAAACACACACACGCTCAGTTACATTCACATTATACACACACACACACACTCCCACCCTCCCGTGCCCTACTCTTTCCCAGTGTCCTCTCTCTCTCTCTATCTCTCACACGCCGCGCCCCTCTCTCAGTCTCTCTCTCTCTCTCACGCCGCCCTCTCTCCTCTCTCTCCCAGTCTAACAGGCCGGTGGGGCCAGTGCAGGTGTACGTGGCTGACCTGTCTCTCTCTCTCTGTCCCAGTCTAACAGGCCGGTGGGCCCGGTGCAGGTGTACGTGGCGGACCTGTCTCTCTCTCTCTCACCGCTCTCTCCCCTCTCTGTCCCAGTCTAACAGGCCGGTGGGCCCGGTGCAGGTGTACGTGGCTGACCTGTCTCTCTCCTCTCTCTCCCAGTCTAACAGGCCGGTGGGGCCAGTGCAGGTGTACGTGGCTGACCTGTCTCTCTCTCTCTGTCCCAGTCTAACAGGCCGGTGGGCCTGGTGCAGGTGTACGTGGCGGACCTGTCTCTCTCTCTCTCACCGCTCTCTCCCCTCTCTGTCCCAGTCTAACAGGCCGGTGGGCCCGGTGCAGGTGTACGTGGCTGACCTGTCTCTCTCCTCTCTCTCCCAGTCTAACAGGCCGGTGGGGCCAGTGCAGGTGTACGTGGCTGACCTGTCTCTCTCTCTCTGTCCCAGTCTAACAGGCCGGTGGGGCCAGTGCAGGTGTACGTGGCGGACCTGTCTCTCTCTCACACCGCTCTGCCCCTCTCTCTCCCAGTCTAACAGGCCGGTGGGGCCGGTGCAGGTGTACGTGGCTGACCTGTCTCTCTCTCTCTCTCCCAGTCTAACAGGCCGGTGGGCCCGGTGCAGGTGTACGTGGCTGACCTGTCTCTCTCACGCCGCCCCTCTCTCCTCTCTCACGCCGCCCCTCTCTCCTCTCTCTCGCAGTCTAACAGGCCGGTGGGCCCGGTGCAGGTGTACGTGGCTGACCTGTCTCTCTCTCTCTCTCCCAGTCTAACAGGCCGGTGGGCCCGGTGCAGGTGTACGTGGCTGACCTGTCTCTCTCTCTCTCTCCCAGTCTAACAGGCCGGTGGGGCCGGTGCAGGTGTACGTGGCTGACCTGTCTCTCTCCCCTCTCTCTCCCAGTCTAACAGGCCGGTGGGCCCAGTGCAGGTGTACGTGGTGGACCTGTCTCTCTCTCACCGCTCTGCCTCTCTCTCCCAGTCTAACAGGCCGGTGGGGCCGGTGCAGGTGTACGTGGCGGACGTGTCTGAGGTTCCGCGCTGCAGCTGCGGGCCGGCGGACGAGAGCCCGTGTGGGCAGGACTCGGAGTGCCTGAACCGCATGCTGCAGTACGAGTGCCACCCGGAGGCGTGCCCGGCAGGCGCGCGCTGCCAGAACCAGCGCTTCTCCCGCCGCCTCGCCCCCGCCACCGAGGTCATCCGCACCGACGGGCGCGGCTGGGGCCTCAAGACCAAGCAGGACCTGAAGAAGGTCAGCCCCGCCCCCGCGCCCCCACCTGCAGTCCCCCAGTGCCACAGGAGTGACATTCTCCTCAAGCATTCCTCGCTTCTGTGATGCTCTGAAAACTGCGTGTCACTATTTTCATTATTATTGGATTATTTATTTTTTGTACGCAAATGTCTGTGACTGAGTGACTGAGTGAGTGATGAAGTTACACCATTGGTCGGCCTAGTTATGAAGTTACACCATTGGTCAGCCAGATCACGTGTTAGGTCCAGCCATATACTAGATTTTGACCTGGTCTTGTTTATAATTAATTTTTAATTTTTTTTTTAAATCAAGTCGTTTCATGGGCAGTTAATCCATATTAACTGGATGGGAAGTGGACCGTGGAACCAATGTGCCTGTGGCTCCTGTTGCAGGGGGACTTTGTGATGGAGTACGTGGGCGAGCTGATCGACGCGGACGAGTGCAGGCAGCGATTGAAACGCTCCCACGAGAACCGCGTGACCGACTTCTACATGCTGACCCTCACCAAGGTACCGACCTGAACACGCACAGGATATTCCACCATGCACTGAGCTCATGTGTTTACAGTTTGAAATATTTGTAAATATTTTTGAAATATTTGTAGCTTGAAATAAGTTTTTGAGAATCACACATCTAGAAAAATGTCTATCTGGACATAGCGTCACATTTTTTTCCCCACTTTATTAACCATGGGTAACCTTTATAATATTAACGTTATTATGTTTTTTAAATAATAAAATAAGGAACTGAGAGGCCAGCGATTCTACTCGTTGATTGTCAGAATTGGCAGAATTGCCACTTTTTTTTTTCCAGTCATGACTGCAATCTGTAGGTTTGAGTTAGAGCACCAAACATTACCAGCCCTCCGACCCGTATGATCCCTTCAAAAAAAAAAAAAAACAAGCTTTGTTTCCATGGCGAAGCTGTGATTGGCAGTTAGAGTAGCGAGTAGCGGCTGCGCTCTCTCTCTGTGTGGGCAGGACCGGGTGATCGACGCCGGGCCCAAGGGGAACTTCTCGCGCTTCATGAACCACAGCTGCAGCCCCAACTGCGAGACGCAGAAGTGGACGGTCAGCGGCGACGTGCGCATCGGCCTGTTCGCCGTGTGCGACATCGCGGCGGGTGAGGGCACTGCGCCGCCGCCCCTCCCAACACCGACACCGTCCCCCACACCCCTCCCTCTTACGAGTCTTCTATGTTGGAACCGCGGACAAACCTTGGTATCAAGCGCGATTGTGTGATGAACAGTGTCACTTCAATCATGGTACAATTTAACAGTATCATTTCAGGTGGGGTGCAATTAACAGCGTCAGTCCAGTTGGTGCGATTCAAAGTACTGATTCAGTTTAATTGAATCACATTATGCATTTTGGTGGTGTGATTCACGGTATCAGTTCAGACGGAGTGGGTTCAGACAACATTACTTCAGTTGGTGTGATTCACAATATTGATTCACGTTTATAGCATCAATTCAGGCGAATCGAATCACATTACGAATCCAACTCGGACTCCAGGAGTAGTTTGTAGAATCAGTTCAGATGGCATAATAATATGAATTAAAGTGGTGTTATTTAGGTAGAAAAATGGCGTTGGTTTAGGTTCTGTAATTACCAGTCTGTTTGGATGGTGTTATTCACTGTATGATTTTTTTTTTAACCAGGTTAGTCTCATTGAGATTAGAAATCTCTTTTTCAAGAGAGACCTGGCCAAGAGAGCAGCAGTCGATTACAGACACAATAAAATTTCAGCATTCATACATACTGTAAAAGCAGACAAACAGCAATGTTCAAAGTTTCACAATCTGGTTACACGTGAATTTGCAGCGTTGCCCTCGTCTGTGCTTTTTCAGGAGAAAAGACGAGAGAGTACTGCAGCTGAACATCAGTGCGACAGGTCATTTATTGTCACGCTGGGTAAACTGAGCACGCTCTGTACTGTGTGTGATTGATTCAGTGCGCTCGCATTGCCTCGTGTCTCCCGCAGAGTCCGAACTGACCTTCAACTACAACCTGGACTGCCTGGGGAACGGGCGCACCACCTGCCGGTGCGGGGCGGAGAACTGCAGCGGCTTCCTGGGGGTGCAGCCCAAGGTGCGGCCTCATTTCCACCCGCAGAGATGGAGGCTCTAGGGCCTGCTGGGCTGGGCTGGGCTGGGCTGGGCTGGGCTGGGCTGGCTGGGGCTGGGCTCTTCTCATCCAAAAACCCTGAGCAGCTCCTTCTCCCTTTTACCTTTTAAGAGTTTCGATGAGCCACACGATAAGGGGATGTGGATTTATAGTACTTTTTTCCGAGTTTATATGCGGAGAGATTTCATTTTGTCACTGTGTGTGTTGTTGGAGCCAGCGGTTGGTAGTTTTTCTTAGGGCATTAGATAATTTTTTTTGTAGTCACATCCTTTTTAGAACTTTAATATGTTTTTTTCTTCCACACAATCTCATGTCCTGTTCTTAATCATTGTTCCTTGTACCCCCCACTTCATTTGTTTTATCGTCTGACTCTTTTTCATCCTCTGCCGCATTCCCTGCTGTCTCTCTCCGCTCTTCCCTGCTGTCTCTCCTACTGCTGTCTCTCTCTCCCTCTTCCCTGCTGTCTCTCTCCCTGCTGTCTCTCTTCCCTCTTCCCTGCTGTCTCTCTCCCTGCTCTCTCTCTGCTGTCTCTCTCCCCTTCTTCTCTCCTCTGCTGTTCCTTTCTCTCTCCCTCTTCCCTGTTCTCTCTATCCCCTCTTCCCTGCTGTCTCTCCTACTGCTGTCTCTCTCTCCCTGCTCTCTCCCCTCTTCCCTGCTCTCTCTCTCTCCTCTTCCCTGCTCCCCCTCTTCCCTGTTGTCCCTCCCCCTCTCAGAGCGCGGTGGTGATAGAGAAGGAGGAGAAGGCTCGTAACGCCCGGCTGAAGCCGAAGAAGCGCAAGGTGAAGCTGGAGAGCCGGCAGACCCACGACTACTTCTGCTTCTGCTGCAGCCAGGGCGGGGAGCTGGTCATGTGCGACAAGAAGGACTGCCCCAAGGCCTACCACCTGCTGTGTCTGAACCTGACCAAACCCCCCTACGGTACGTCCCATATTAAACACAGCCTGTCCAACCCGCCCTACGGTACGTCCCATCTCAGCCTGACCAAACCCCTCTACGGTATGTCCTGTATTAAACACAAACCTGACCAAACCCCCCTACGGAACGTCCCATCTCAACCTGACCAAACCCCCCTACGGTACGTCCCGTCTGAAACACAAACCTGACCAAACCCCCCTACGGTACGTCCCATATTAAACACAGCCTGTCCAACCCGCCCTACGGTACGTCCCATATTACACACAACCCGACCAAACTGCCCTACGGTACGTCCCATCTCAACCTGACAAAACCCCCCTACGGTACGTCCCATCTGAAACACAGCCTGACCAACCCTCCCTACGGGACGTCCCATCTCAGCCTGACCAAACCCCCCTACGGTACGTCCTGTCTCAACCTGACCAAACCCCCCTACGGTACGTCCCATCTCAGCCTGACCAAACCCCCCTACGGTACGTCCTGTCTCAACCTGACCAAACCCCCCTACGGTACGTCCCATCTCAACCTGACCAAACCCCCTAGTATGTCCAGTCTCAAAGCTGACCAAACCCCCTACGGTACGTCCTGTCTCAACCTGACCAACCCCCTACGGGACGTCCCATCTCAACCTGACCAAACCCCCTACGGTACCCTGTCCTCAACCTGACCAAACCCCCCTACGGTACATCCTGTATTAAACACAAACCTGACCAAACCCCCCTACGGGACGTCCCGTCTCAGCCTGACCAAACCCCCCTACGGTCCGTCCCATATTAAACACAGCCTGTCCAAACCTCTTCGATGGTACTTCGCCATCAGAACACAGCCTGACCAAATCACCCTTTAACGGTGTCCATCGAAACACGCTGATCGCAAACCCACGGTCGCCCCATCAGAAACACAGCCTGACTCAGCCCCTACGTCCGCCCATCAAACACGCCTGACCAAGCAGGCCCCCACGCTACGCCCATCAGAAACACAGCCTGACCAAACCCCCCTACGGGACGTCCTGTATGAAACACAGCCTGACCAAACCCCCCTACAGTATGTCCCGTATTACACACAGCCTGACCAAACCCCCCTACGGTACGTCCCGTCTGAAACACAGCCTGACCAACCCACCCTACGGGACGTCCCATCTCAACCTGACCAAACCGCCCTAGGGGGTATCCCATCTCAAACGCAGCCTGATCAACTGACTACACAGTTCACCCTATTTCAACCGCAGCCTGGCCAAACTACTGTGAATTTCTAAAATGGAGTAATTGGTCATGCCATTATTCTCCCTTTCAGAGTGCGGTGGCTGTAACTGGAACATTTCTTGTGCTGCCGTTGCTGTAACAACTAGTTGTGTTTCACTATAATTTTCAGAAGTTGTGTAACTAAGTTGTGTAATGTTAGTACACGGATTTTCAGCAATAGTGTAACTTTAACTGCTATTGTTATGCCAAGCAGCCTTGTCACATAATCACACTCATTTTTAAATCGGTGTGTCTCTGTGTGTGTGTGTGTGTGTGTGTGGGTCCAGGGCGCTGGGAGTGCCCGTGGCACCAGTGCAGCGTGTGCCAGCGCCCGGCCTCCGCGTTCTGCGAGTTCTGCCCCACGTCCTTCTGCCGCGACCACGACCTGGGCGCGCTGGTGCCCTCCGCCCTGGAGGGGCGCCTCTGCTGCCCCGGCCACGACCCCCTGAGCCCGCTGGACCCCGGGGCCGAGCTGGCCAAGGTCCGGGTCAAGGAGGAGCCCCTGGAGCCGGAGGAGCCCGAGGAGGAGGAGGAGGAGGGGGCGGCCGAGTGAAAGGGCGCCCCCTGCTGGTGATGGGGAGGAAGGCGCGGGTGGGCCGAGAGTTGGGGGGGGGGGGGAAGGGAGAGGAGGGAAGAGGGCTCGGGGGGGGAGGGGGTGGAGGGGGAGAGTTATGGGCTTTAAAAACTAGGTATCTGCCAAATTCTGAACCCAAACTCGCGGTGCGTGTGGTGTGGGGAGAGTCAAGGAGCTGGGGCTGCACTTTGACCATGGCGAGGACATCAAGGTGCGAGATGTGTGCTGGGGAGCGAGTGTGAGGCGGGAGAGACTGGCCTTGCTCTTCATTCCAAAAACAACCATCATTTCAAATTTAGGAATTAAAATCTAACAGTGTTGGTGGTTGGGAACCGTTTCTGTTTCTGTGCTTGTTTCCTGAGGGTGAGGGAGAAACAGACATTTTTGACCCTTGCTGCTTTATTTTTATTTTTTATTTTTTATTTTTTGGTTACTGACCTGTTACCATGGTTACCTGTGACCTAAGTGGGTGGGGCTTCCATCACAGGGAGCTGAATGCTTTGCTGGCCTGGTAAAGGAAGCCCTCTTGCTGCCTCTCTCTCTCAGACGAAACGCTATTGATTCACTCCAAAAAAAAAAACACAAACTTTGTGTTATGTACCTCTTGTAAAAAAAAAAAAAAGATTAAAAAAAAAACCTAATAATTACATATATATGATATCGGTTATAAAAATAAAGATTGGGAAAACACGTAGTGCAATTATCGCGGGATTCCAGTACGTTAAAGAAAGGTGGCGCTGTTGCCATCTGGAGCACGTTGTTTTATGGCTATCCTTGATGGGCTGTCACAAAGTGGTAAAAGCCTTCCTTTGGGTAGATTTTTTAATATATTTATTGATATATTTATATATGTACATGTTTACAACTTCATCCTCTTACATTGTCTTGCTAAGAGTTGTGTCCTTAAAAAAAAAAAAAAAATTGTTTGATGTTTTTAAGATTTCAGTCACACGCTTCCCATGCCTTGCTGTTGGAGTTGATGACGATGATGATGATGATGATGGTGATGTAACTTGTGTATTTAAGTCACCATGACACGTGCATTACTGAGATAGAAATTAATGTCCGAGTCTTGCAATCCTGCGCTTGGTTCACTAAGGCAAACTGAACATTTTCAGAAATATTGTACAAGACATTATTTCCAATTAAAAGTCAGTGTTTGTAATGCAAATGAGGCGTGCTAACCTGAAATGACTTCAAATGTCATAATCATCAATCAGGCAAATATCAAACCAGATGAACTGAAAATAAGCCTGATCCAAATTTAATAATTTATTAAGAATTTTTTTAACATTTTTTTTATTTATTTTTTATTTGTTTTAAAGCATTTGTGCCAACTTTTTCCCCCGTGCATTTTTTTCATTTGTTAAAACATTACTGTGCTCGTGCGTGTGGTTGCTGGGACATGGACATTCCTCTTTAGTTTCTTCACTACAAGTGTGCACTTCTGCTTCTGTTACTCTTCTGGCATAAAGAAAAAAGTTTGGAAAGGTATTTGTAAATGCTCAAAGAATGTACTTGATTATTTAAGGAAAACCTGAAAGGAAAACAGGGAAAAAAACAACTCCTTTGTGTGAGGAATTTAAGGCTCAAAAGGATCACATTTTATGCTTTCAAGTGGTTTATTAGGAATAAAATTTGTTTATAGGTGGTAGTTTTCATCTAGGAATTATTTATGAAAGTATGTTTACGAGAAGGTGATGCCATTCTACAGGGTTTGAAATGGGCTTTTGCACTGCAAGGGTTCTGAACTTAGTGAAAAAGTGAGTTAAGGCAGTTCAGCATCAGGGGAGCTGAGAGGCATCCTAGCTGCACACATTTCTTTGTAGGCCTAACCTGCTACCTTAAGTATTGTGGAGAACGTGACCCATGCCTGTTACCCTGATCCAGCTTTTGCCACCCCCCCCCCCCCCCCCAGAAAGCTAAAGCACTGCCCGTCTACTTGTACTGCATCCACGGTCATCAATACTGTTAGGACAGAGGGGTAACGGAGGAGGTGCTCTGTGTTTAGCCATGAGATTAATCCGTTTCTCTTATTTTTATACATCATACGCATTTCACTCATAGTGTCATGTATCTTCAGTGTTGGTTATATTATGTGACTGCGGCATGCGTATCCTTTATTTTTATGCATTTATATTGAGTATGTTGTTACAGTACATTTTCTAATTCCTTCATGCAATGCCTTTAATCTCAGTTGTATGTCACATGCAGTTACAGAATGGCACTTTTTTTCCCCAAGTGTCACTTTTTAAACTTTTTGATTTAAAATGAACTTTTCATGCATCGACCTCTACTTTTGTGTCATTTACAGCGTCGTGATAATTTGCACCCCTTTTGTACCTGTTTTTTTATGTAACGTGTACAAACTCTTACTAACGTTAATAGGAAAAAAAAGCCTTTATTCTAAAGCATTTGACGGAGTGGAGGTAGTGTATGGGGAGCTTTGTGACTACAGCATAGTGTAGCATAGCTGTACCTGACTTCATGCTTGTTCTGAGGCCACCCAACGAACCGGTGGCCAATAACTAAGCCTCATGTTGTGAAATACTATAATGGCTACGACAATGTAAAGGCAAGTAGCTGTTGTGAGGTAGCTTCTTGAGCTTTTCCTACTCCTGTGGTTATAAGTGTGTACTTAGCTTGATCTTATCTGAAATGGGTGCACATACAGTCATTTTTGTCGGCCATCTTGAGGCCCGTTTCTGGTCATGCATTTTGTGTGTTTTCCATGCACTTATGCATCCGGGCTCAAGAGCTTCATGGGACCCCTAATGGGAGGAGTCATCGCACGCTGGCAATCACTGAACCAGTCAAATGACTTAACCCATTATGGTGGCCCCCAGAGCCATAGATTAAGTGTGTATATATATATATATATATATATAATAGTCATATTTAATATATGGCTCTGACAAGGCCTTTCTACGTGCAGCATGGGTCATGTAGTAACATGAATCAGTGAACTGTCCAAGGCTCTTTTTTTTACCTTCATACCTTTCCATTGTAACATGAGAAGTCTGTAAAGGTTGCATCTGTAAAGGTTAGGCTAACAGCTAGACCACCAGTACACCAATCGGTACATTAATGACACTTTATTCACAAGTAACATTTGACACTTTCCTCATAGGATACTTGAAATTGTCTTTGTTATGTTGGTGTTATTTTTTTGCAGCCTTTCATTTCGTATTTGTACTTGTATTACGTTTATGTACTGCAATGCGATAGTTATCATCATGTAATAACATAAGGCTCGATGAGTGTGCTTTGTTTTTTTATTTAAATTATTATTATTATTATTATTTTTATGAATGCAGTTGGTGAACCAGGGAGGGGAATGCAGCTAAACGTGTCCAGTCATAGAGCTGAGTTTTTCCTCAGTGTTTTTGGGGAGCCTCTGTGATTAAACACTGTGGGTAGCATGACCGCCCCCAGAATACTGAGAACACTATAAGGACAGATCAGCTGACTAACAGGGATTTCTGACAGGAGTCCTAGCTCGTGTTTATGGCATCTGTTTTCCGATCACCGAAGTGGGCTTCCCTTGCTCATGAGACGAGACGCGTTTCAGGACTTTACGCTCTCAGAACGGATGCGTTAGAAGCAACACACAACGAGTCATTTTCTTTAACACATCTCCATATCTGTTTAAGGAAAGCACATTTTGTCTTACTTCCAACACAGTCTGCATTAAAAAGTTTTCATTTGTAACACAAACGTTGCCACTTCGACACAAACTGTGTTGAGAGTGTATTGGGCACCGGGATGATTTTTGTTAGTCCCTCCCCTCCCCCTCTGTCCCGGGGCACATAATTCAGTTCTGGAAGAAGAGAACAAGACTTTGTTTTCTACAGATGCCAGTTAGCAGTCATCCGGTTTGATTCTTTGATAGAAACCGACAGTAGTCAACACATTTATCCCAATGTCATAGCTGCCAATCTGGACTTAAATGCGTGCTCTTCGCTTCAAAGTCATGCTCATAAAGGTATGTCGCTTTATTTGCTGTGCTTATTTTTAAAAAATCATTGTTACTGTTATTATTGATTATGCTAGTATTGAATTGAATTAGTATTGTCAGCCAATCCAAAATGTAATGGCCTTTGTTTCCACCTCAGGATCAACATACTTCACTCACAGCAAAAACTATGAATACTTCTACATGGGTCATTTACCTAATCTTAATAAAACAGAAGTGCTCCACTAATACATACAATTGTATATAAATACTCAGTGTATTACATGGTGCAATGTATCTTAATGGTTATGACAGGTTGGTATTCTCTAAACCTCAAATGTGTATTCTTTAAATGAATATCTAAGTGTTTATACACATCATGTTTTCATCCTACATTGGAGATGGTACTCTTGTCCTTTGTTTTTATTTTAATGGAATTGCTAATATTTAACACCTGAATATAACATTTTAAAAAAAGGAAAATGACTTTTGTTTTCTTTTTTTAAATATGCATACTTTTAAAGTGATATGTTCTGAATCTTCCTGACAGACTTGTCCACTACCCTTTTTCAGGTTTGTTGGTTTTGTGTAATGCTGATTGTAATTGCTGACTTTTCATAATGAACATGGAGTAGAAATACACACTCAGATTAAGATTTCATTTTTAAAAATTACCGGACATTTTATCAGGAATGATTTTAAAAAAATGTATGGAATGAAAATTCTTTTCAAGACACAAATGTAGTGAAACCACCCTAAGATGTCTGCAGGGGGCGCTGTTTCTGTGCTGTTGATGTTTTGCTTTATAAAACATTGTTTTGTCGTTCAGCCACTGTCGTTGCATAGTGTAAAAGAATGCTTGTCCAAATTTGTACATACTAGATTGCACAGAACTCAATTGTCATTTAGCTGCAGTGTCTTTAGAATGCCTGTACTATTTAGCTTATGATCTGTGTGTGACTGTAGGAACGTATTTTTGTACATTATATTTGTTTTTTTTATTATTATTTAAAAGGAAAATTGAGTTTGAAATGTTTCGCTTCTGTCAGAAGGGTTTTTAAGTAACATTCCACAAATTGGATCCGTTTCAGACTTGCTTGAGGTTTGACTTCAATAAAACTGTTCTGAATGTTTCAGTCTGTGTGTCATTTCATTATCTTTGTGTTATTATGTATTAACTTGATTTCTTACTCTCTACAGCAGAGTGGTCTTCATTTTTATCTCATTGGTCATCTTCTGCCACGGTATGTATTTTTATATTTAAATAATGCAGGTGACAGTGGGGTATTATAATGGGTAGTGTAAGTCCTGGGTGCGGTACTGCTGTTGTACCCATGAGATACCTGAATTTGCATCAGTAAATATCCAGCTGTATAAATAGTTTTTTTTCTTTTTAAAAAGTATGTTACAAATGTTAATTACTTTGGATAAGTGTGTCCAATAAATGTCGATGTGATTTAAATGTATTTCATTTACCACATCGTGTACTGAGTGTCAGACCTGATGCTGTCAGACCTGATGCTGTCAGAAGGATGCTGGAGTTGAACTGAGCTTTGGGGGCAAGCAAAGCTTTATTTTAAATTTTGGCTGCAAACAGTCTGTCGATGTGAAAGATTTCCTTATTTCTTGGCATGTCATGTATGCAAAACTTTCTTGTGCCTGCTAAATTGCAGAGAGCCTTGGCTTTATGGTTTTCAGAATGGAATGCCTGTCCTCAGTTCAGGGATCTAAAGGCGGACATCACCAAAAGCGTCGCGTGCAGCAGGTGAGGCTCGAGTCTTCTGAAGACTTGGCGCAACTCGTAAAAGGTGGACCATTGCGCTCTCCCGCATTGTCAAGGTAAAAAAAAAAAATGATTAGTTGGTGCGTTGCACTCAGTTCTCTAATGACAAATGATGGTGAGGTTTGCGCTCCAGGAACAAGTTATTTAAAAAGAGTCACTTAGCAGTGCCAGTGTGCTTTTAATGTGCAACAGGGGAAACACTGTACAGACGTTTTAGCCACGAAAGCTTTTTGCACCTGCTTTTGTCCAAACCCTGGCTCTCGCTGAATCTGTCCTTTTCTAATTGGTCAGAGCCTTTAAAGGATTTGTAGATGACGCTGAGACTAAAAGGGTTACCTTCCAAATTCTCACACGTTCTTCTCCAAAACTTCTTTTATTTTGTTCTACGGTTCACCTCCTTGTAAATGGTAAATGGACTGCACTTATATAGCGCTTTTATCCAAAGCGCTTTACAATTGATGCCTCGCATTCACCAGAGCAATTAGGGGTTAGGCGTCTTGCTCAGGGACACTTCGACATGGCCAGGGCAGGGGATCGAACCGGCAACCCCCCGACTGCCAGACAACCGTTCCTACCTTCTGAGCTATGTCACCCCCCTATGTCATCTTTTCCAGAATGGCCACTGTCCTATCATCTATAATTCATTTAAATTGTCAGATATTTAGAGAGATTTGATAGCTTAACCTGTGCTACTGTTAGGCTCATGCTACTGTCAGACACTGAATAATCACACTAGTGTGGGGCACGCTTTGGGCGAACCAAAAAAAAAAACCTCACTGAAGCCTCAAATTCCCAGAAAGAAAGAGCAAAAAGCGTGACAGCCGTATATCCCCCTGTCGACACACACCGCCGAACTTTGACCCTGTCGTGTCATCATCTTATCCCCTCACGGAAAAGGCAGTTTTCTTGAGTGAGCCATTAACCCTTTCGGGTATAGGGCTGTGTTTGCAAACCCTCATAAAATTGCACGGATTGCAAAACTGAGCTCACAGATTTCCACGTTGGAATATTTTTTTTTCCCCACCAAGGGTGCCTAGGGGGGTATCCTACATAAACAATCTCTAAATCAAAAATTATTATTTAGTATTTATCTAACAGTTGCTTTCGGGGTCCCAGGCAGCAAGGTGTCAGAGACGGCTCCTCCCTGGTATGGATGGCAGGCGTTGAGGATAAAGCCAAAGGCCAAGCTGACCACTTTGGACTCTTAGAAATGTCTAAGAGTGGAGAAAAACCTGCGAATTGAGTTCAGTATATGCTTCTAGTTTATAATAAATAAAACTCTCCTCCCTTCAATGCATTATCATTGTGTGGCTGATGTAGGGTGATAAATATTAATGTGTGCACATGCAACTGAGCCTGAGGGTTGTAAACCCTGATACGACACAGTAAACATAGGAAGACCAAGGTTCCAGCTTTCTCTTCTGGCTGCAGAGGCTCACATTATCTTCCATAGCAGATTTTCACATGCTCATGGATGCCTTGTGTAGGGGATGTAGTTCCCCTGCACTTAAAACCAATAACGTACTGCCCTTTGTGTCTGCAGGGATAAAAACATCTTAAGAAGATTACCTTGATGGGGCTGAGCCCGCCCGCACACTGTGTATTGGAAGGGAACTTATCCCGAAATGACGACCAATTTGTGCCAAAAAATATCTTTGTTTATTCAAATCAAAAAAGTGCAAAAACATAAAAGTGCTCAAAGTGCCAAAAAGAAAGACAGCAAACGTTTCGGTCAGGAAACCATCATTTGAGCACTTCGATGTTTTTGCACTAATGATTTGAATAAACAAAGATATTTTTTGGCACAACTCAGCACATTGGTCGTCATTTTGGGATAAGTTCCCTTCCAATACACAGTGTGCGGGCTCAGCCTCATTACAGTAATCTTTTTATCTTTTTACAGGTGACTTTTTATCCAGTAACGGCGCAGGTCTACTCTCTATGTAACATAAAAACATCTTAAAACATAAATAATATTGTTAGGAGCTATGGAGTCATGCGTTGAACCTACTTCTCCACTCTTTCCCAAATACTGAGACCTCTCATCCTTGTCATTCAGGGCTTGATTATAACATGTCAATGTTTACTCAGTCCTGTTGACAGAAGAGATCATGCTCACATTTGTACTTACCACAGGCCTACGAGTCAACTGAAAAGAGATGGTAATATCATAATCTATCTGTATTGAGCAATGATCTATTTTAAAAGATAACACTTGGTCACAGGTATGCAGTAGGCTACATGAACCACATGTTTGTGAGACAAGATAATCTATATGCGTTGATCATTTTAGAAGAAAGTCAATTTTACCTCAGCCTTGTTTCTTTTATTTTTCTTTTTTTTTGGCTTATGACTTCGTTGCCAATGTAGCTCCCTGCCGTCAATGTCAAAGTACGGGCAGTAGAATCACCGGGAGGCTATTAGGATACGTTTTTTGAACATTAGGCTATAACGTAAAACCTCTCTCCATTTTTTTTTTTGCTGCTCCTGTATTTCACATGAGTGGCATTCATGCATGTTGTAGGCCTTATACATGTTATGTGGTTACTGTGTTGGACTCTGGACTGAGATGAACGTTTAGCCTACAGACCAGATTGGCTGCCGTTGTATGAATGTTATCTCACCGGTTTCGGGAAACAAATACAGTTGCGAAGGAGGGAGAAAAAATTATTTACACTTTCAGATATAAGGCAGTTAGAGGTACATTTTTTTTTTCTTTAAGGAACAAATTTCCCAAATGAACCCTGAAAGTATACATTGCGTATTGTTGGCTAGGCGTTCCATTTAAAAAAAATATTTTATGAAGTTAGACAATATAAAACGAGCCAATATCGCACTCAAACGCAAGTACACAAAATTTGACAAAAATACCTGGAGTGACATACACTATTTAGAGTGACATAACTAAAATAGTACTAGGTTGTGTAAGTCTACACCTTTGCTGGCTGCAGAAGATAGCCTTAGCCCTGCCTGTTCTTAAGTATTAAGCCTTTTGGCTACCAACTACCCCACGTTGATTTAACTAATTGGAAATGACAGTGGGGGCTAATTTAAAAATAAAACATCACCCTGATGTTTGACGTGTCCAGAAATCTGTATTCCACGCTCTTTGTAATTTCCCTCAAACGCTGATCCAAGTAGGCTAGCCTCAGCTAAAACGACTCTTATCCTGACAGACGGGAGAAACCCGATCTGTGTAATGTTTGAGTCACCGTATCTATAGGTTATTTAAAAAACGACCCCAATGCTCATTACTGATTAGCTCGTTTCTGTACGTTAACTAGCACAGGAATTGTGAGCCTGTGAAGAACAAGAATTGCCTGCGGTATGGTACCGGAGAAACCTCACTGTTAGTGTAGTATAGGTCATTGTATGTTCAAGAAAGCTTACAAGCAATGATTTTTTTCAATGTCCATTTTATTTAAATCGTTAAAGGTCAATCATAAAGATTTTCCCTCGTGTAAAATACCCACGTGGCTTGGGCTATTATCAATTCTACGAAAACAAGAAGACGGAAAACGACACATTTTATCCGTCATCAGGTAAATTCTTTAAAATGTAATGTTAGCCAATGATCGCGTAGGACTGAAATTGAGCCAGATCTGGCTGATGTCTTACATCCCAATTTGGTCTTCTGAAATGTGTTTGCACTAAGGTCTTGGGACAGCTAGGCGCTTAGCGCAAAATACATGATTTCGAGGTTGTGGTACATGTTGGGTACATGTTCGCAGAATATACTGTCTATCAGTATTGTTTTTTCCCCGATCGTACCACTGTCTGTAGAATGTAGGGCTTGATACAATTATAGTGCCACATAACATGCGCTACAGTTTCCGCTGAGGGTTGTTAGTACAGTGCTGTGAGTGACAAGTAGGCTAGATTGGGTTTGGCTAATGATGAGCTTTGCGGCTAACTAGAATATGACGATTCATAACACTTTCCTGCAATATTATATCTCACGAGGTTTTGGAAGAGAAAGGAACCAAGCGAACTTACACCGCAGTGATGCAACAATTTTGCCAAACTCGCATTACTTACAGTGCAGTCCTTCCAATGGAATCAAGCGCCTGTATTAAATTCTAGCAGTGAGGAACAGACATGCGAACAAAAGAACAGTATTGTACTTTATAGGTCTGTGGTCATCCACAATCTTCTCCTAAAGCCACCAGCCCAGATAAGGCTTATGCACTCCACCATCGAGCCTCTACCAGCACAGTAAAGTTGAAATGAGCAGATTAAATATATCCTATAGTCTCTCTGTTGTCACTGAACTGTCGTGGTATATGGTCTCTCCCACTAAAATGCAACAGGTTGAAATTCTGATGGCTGGAATCGCACACCTTTCACAACAGATGGTGGGGCAACAGAAGGAGGGTGGGTGTGTTTGACTAATGCCCTGATTCAATCTGCATCTTCCAGGTCCTCCCTTCTCCTCTGCCCCTCCCCTCTTTTTCGGGGGTTACCAGCCTTCTAGTCCTGGGAGTCACAGGGTGTGCTGATTTTCGGTATTACTCAGAAATTAATGAACCAATTAAAGCAAGTGAATTCACAGTTGACTCACGTCGCCTGGCTTATTGGGACTGATTTGCCTGCTGGTTTTAAGAACAAAAAACCAGGAAGCCCCACAGCTCTCCAGGGTCAATGGTGACCACCCTGTAGTTGTGCATCATATCTGAATTTGGGGTGGCAGTATTGTACCCCTTTGTGATTGCAGGCTTTCAGTGGGTGAGGCCTTGTCATCTCTGTCTGGTTATGGCCCTGACGTCGCCCCTCTACCAGTCAGTGGGGCCCCATTGGTTCTACCGCCAGCAGGATGGAACCAAGGACATCTGGCTCCCCTTCAGCTGTGAAGACTCCCAGAGGCTAGAGGAAGCCCATCTGGCCAGTAAGACCTTGCTTAGGAGCCTTAGAGGTGTCACACTCCATTCCAGGAGGCCAGTGGGCTCCGCTGGTGTTCTCTGTGCTTCAGCACTAGTGATTCAGTTAAGTCACTGTTTGGCTAAAGAGTCCACGTGCCTTCATCCCAAGGCCTAAATGAACCGCTCTTTGAACAAAACCACATAAACCAGCGAATATTGCAGCCCTCCAAGCCTGGAGTGTGACTGGCAGGTTTGATGTGACACCCCTGTTCTAATTGTAACACCCCTGTGCTAACAATTTGTGACTGGCAGGTTTGATGTAAGATTGAAAAGACAAGAGGAGCAAGGAGTTGTGGTTAAAACCCAAGTTCTGTTGTCCAGTAAGGTGCTTGCTCAGGTGAAGGGCGTGGGTTGGAATTGAAATCCAGGTGAAGAGACATGTAAATTGGCTGCTGAGCAGTTGAAAGTACGGGAGGGGTGGGGTGGGGTGGGGTGGGGTGGGAATTAAACCCAGATGCTGACGCGCGATTGGCTCCTTCGCAGGCGAGCAGGGCGGGGAGGCGACGGTGGCCACCGAGGGGGCGCGGTTCGACGTGAGGCTCCCGGAGAGGACGCGGTGCGCGGCGTATTGGGCGCAGGCGCCCGCGGAGGTGCGCCGATGCACCTGGTTCTACAAGGGGGACAAGGACAGCCATTACACCCCCTACCCCGAAGACATCAGTCACAGCCTGGAGGTGTGTGTGTGTGTGTCTCAAATTCACATGTGCTTTAATAGCATGACACTTAAGCAATACAATACGAAGATGACAGTAATAACAACCCCACCAACAAGGAGAGGAAAAAAAACATGGTTAACATCTCACTCCCTCTCTATTTTGCTCTGTCTCTCTCTCTCTCTCTCTCTCTCTCTCTCTCACACAACACACACTCTCTCTCTCTCTCTCTCTCTCTCACTCACTCACTCTTCCTTTCCACTTCAAATGAACGGTTACTGCAGCAGCTCTCAGCGTGGTTGCTGCAGCAGCTCTCAGCGTGGTTGCTGCAGCAGCTCTCAGCGTGGTTACTGCAGCAGCTCTCAGCGTGGTTACTGCAGCAGCTCTCAGCGTGGTTGCTGCATCTCCTTGCTGTCATCCTGTTAGCTCGTAACACTGAAACGATTGTTATAATGACGGAGTAATCTTTCCACAACATTACATTACCTTCATTTAGCAGACACTCTTATTGATAGTAACTTACAACAGAAGAGGACATAAACGCATACACCTGACTTGCAATATGTGAGCAAAATACTGTGCCAGTCTTTTTTTTTTTTCCCAACTTGAGGCATGGCACCACATTTCCTGTTAGTTGTGTAGCAGGTGCCAGAGGCAGTCTGGGCCTCATGGCTGTGTTGTCGTGCTCCTCTTTACACAGGAGGCCTACAGGATCGCGGTCACTCGGAACAAATGGAAGGAGAAGCTGGAGTTTCCCTCAGGAGACACCGTCACGCTGCACAGCTCGAAGGTGGGGTGGGGGGGGGACCCTCTGGTGCTATTCCATGTCCTTCTCTGCCATTCAGGGGCCTGAACGTGCCCTCTTCTCTTCTGTCCTTTTTCCTTTACACGCTCCCGTGTTCACAGTGTTCGACTCAGGGTATGCTGCACTTCCCTGTCTGTGTTGGTTTCAGAACCCATAAGTTAAATCGTGAGCTAATGCCGTACCCTGATTGGCATTGTGGGAAACAGAAAATCCATTTAAAATGAGCTTCTGGGAAGCTGACGTACATTGCGGGCGAGTCACTGTATTGCGTGGCACCTGGCTCTCTCCCCCAGTTAATAACACAGGACCAATGGCCCAACTGTCCCATGGAGAAGACTAAGCCCCAAACCGTCAAGAGGGGTGTGGAGGAGATCATGGTGAACGTACCAGAAGGTGAGCCCTTGTTTCATTTCTGCTGTGGGGAAGGGGGTATAATGAGCCAGCCTGGTTCCATTTCTGCAGTAGGAAAGAGCCAGTCTGGTTCCAGCTCTATAGTGGGAAAGGGGTATAATGAGCCAGCCTGGTTCCAGCTTTGCAGTGAGAAAGGAGTATAATGAGCCAGTCTGGTTCCAGCTCTATAGTGGGAAAGGAGTATAATGACCCAGCCTGGTTCCAGCTTTGCAGTGGGAAAGGGGTATAATGAGCTAGCCTGGTTCCAGCTTTACAATGGGAAAGGGCATAAAGAGCCAGCCTGGTTCCAGCTCTACAGTGGGAAAGGACTATAATGAGCCAGCCTGGTTCCAGCTTTACAATGGGAAAGGGCATAAAGAGCCAGCCTGGTTCCAGCTCTACAGTGGGAAAGGACTATAATGAGCCAGCCTGGTTCCAGATACTACAATGAGAAAGGTGTTTACATGTACAGAGTGTTTCAATGATGCTGTGGTGTGTGATATTGGGCACACTGTGTGTTCTGTTGGTCACCAGGAGAGCCAGAGACGGTGGACCACCTGGTGTTCATGGTGCACGGCATCGGCTCCACTTGCGACCTGAGCTTTCGCACCCTCGTCCACTGTGGTACGTATGCCTGGCCCTCGTACACTGTGGTACCTATGCCTGGCCCACAGATTAATGGTACAGGGCTTGCTATTTCGGGGTGGTATGGTGACCTCATGATGCATGTGAAAATTCTGCCAGTTTTTGTGAAGGGTTCAGAGTTCCAGTGCGTTTCAAAACAATGCAAACTACACTTCCCACAATTCATATGTACCCTCTGTGCTGTCCAGCACATCCCTTTGCTGAGACACTGCCCCACAGGTGAACACGTGAAATAAATATGAAAGAGCCAGTGGCATGCTTAAAGGCTCCTCTCTGTGTGCAGTGAACGGATTTAGGAGCATCTCCCTGGACCTCATTAACGCCCATTTTAGGGAGGCGCAGGAGGAGCGGCGTGTGGGGCGGGTGGAGTTCCTCCCCGTAAACTGGCACGATGCCCTGCACAGCGACACCACCGGGGTGGACCGGTAAGGGCGGGGCCCGAGGGCTCTAGCTTCATCGCACTTTAATCACACCTGTCCTACATGGAGCTTACGAAAGACTGGTGATGGGAACAAGGTATTCATTTCTATCCGGGCTTGTGATTGTACCTGCAGAAGCAGTACACGACTGCATGTGTTAATGTTGTCTGGTCAGTGGAATGAGTGCAGTCTGGTGTCACCACTGACTCCACATTCAAGCTGTCAGACCTGCAATTCATGAGAATTTGACTATGTAAGTTTACAACAGCCCCCTCCAACCACTGTCTCACCCCCCTCCCCCTCTCTCCCTCTCCCCCAGGGACATCCGGAGGATCACCCTGCCCAGCCTGGCCCGCTTGCGTGACTTTGCCACCGACACGGTGCTGGACCTGTTCTACTACAGCAGCCCCACGTACTGCCAGACCATCGTGGACAGCGTGGTGTCGGAGCTCAACCGCCTGCACGCCCTCTTCCTCTGCCGGAACCCGCGCTTCGCTGGAGCCGTGTCGTTGGCTGGACACAGCCTGGGTCCGTCCCCCCCACCACGCGCTGTCGGCCCCGCCGGGTCCTGTCCCCCCCCACCCCCCCCCACGCTGTCGGCCCCCCCGGGTCCTGTCCCCCCCACCCCCCCCCACACTGTCGCCCCCCCCGGGTCCTGTCCACGCTCCTGTGAAGCTCATCAGCGCACGCTATCACGTTGCTTAAATTACCACGTGCTTGACGTCTCTCTCTCTCTCTCTCTCTCTCTCTCTCTCTGTCCCCCATAGGCTCGCTGATTCTCTTTGACCTCCTGACCAATCAGAAGCCGGTCCCAGGTCTAGAGGATGCTGGGAGCGAGGAGGTAAGCGTGCCCCTGAGTGTACCCCAGAGGATGGGGGGGAGGTCTGTTTGATGGGCCCCCACCCCCTCCCAGACCATAGACATGCATATTTACCTAGATAGGAAAATTGGCCTTCAGCTTAACCTAAGCTTTTGAAGGCCCGGAAGTAAGCCTGACACTGTGCATTGGAGCTCCCATTAAAGTGAACGGGGAATATCAAACTTTTGAAGGCTAAATAAAATGTCCCTGATGTTATTTTGAAACTCGGTTAACAACTTTTACGTTACACATGAAAAGCAGATTGCAAAATTATGTATTATGTAAGAAAATATTCACATTTTAATAAGTATTTTGCTGCACATAATTAAACTTATGATCGCAAAAAATAGACAGATGAGGTTTTCTTTTGTTGTTAAGTCACCTTGGTTTTCTACACTGAATTCAATGGGCAGAAAGCACTTTTTCCCTCAAGCATGCGCAGTAGAGGCAGTTTCCTGTTACGTCCTACACTTCACCACCTGGCCCCTCCTGCCCTCTCCAGTGCTTATGTGCACTCTGTGTCCCGGACGGATGGAGCCCGAGGCGACCGCCGTTGTCAGCTATGACACGAGAACGCTGATCCAGGGAAATGAGCTGGAGCTCGTCTGAGTTTAGGAGATGTGCTGCCATCTTGTGTTGGAACAATGGTTTACAGGTTCACGCAAAACCTAATTGTTGTCTTTGGTGAGACAGGAACATAATTAACCGGGTTTCTACCTGCCATTCACATGCATGTGAGCTCATATCTCTCCACTCAAGATTATAGACCTAATATGATTATTTTGAAGTGTTGCTCTTCTCAGCGAGTTAATATAATGTTTTAATTATGGTGTTAATGTGGCTTGAGTGTTATAGCTGTGGACTGATGTTATTATGAATGCATCTCATTAATGCACACACTTCTGAATCTAACATTAGTCAGCGTTTACCTTTAATGCTCACCATTACATGTAGTGATTTGGCCTCGGCATCTAAGATAAGATATACTAATTATTGAACCCCGTGGGGGCAAGTTGTCCTCTGCATTTGACCCATCCTAGTTACTTAGGAGCAGTGGGCAGCCACAATGCAGCGCCCGGGGACCAACTCCAGTTCTGAGGCCAGTGCCTTGGTCAAGGGCACCTGCAGGAGTGCACCTAACATGCATGTCTTTGAGTGTGGGAGGAAACCGGAGTACCCGGAGTAAACCCACGCGAACACGGGGAGAACATGCAAACTCCGCGCAGAGAGAGGATCCGGTCAGACCCGGACCCGGATTCGAACCCGGAACCTCCCTCTTGCGAGGCAACAGTGCTAACCACTATGCCACCGTGGCCGCCCTCTCTTAAAGTATGAGTCTTATATTGGTGGCCTGATGGAAAAATGAAACGCGGTGGAACCGAATGATTGCATTGTCCATGTCTGCAGGGACCGAGTCTCAGTCGTGGGCTCCCGCTGGACTTCAGGTCCCTGGAGGAGGGTCTGGAGGTTATGGGCCTTCAGCAGTACGCAGAAGTGCTTCAGCAGGAGCAGGTGGACCTGGATTCTCTGGTGGGTCTCTCACTTCCTGTCTCCCCAGGCATAGCTGTGTTATTGTTCTCGATTTCACATTTTGGGCTTCTGTGATTTTAATGTTCATTCCTTAGAGAGCGAGAGCGTTTAGCCAAAGCTCTGAGAAACCCTCTGTTGCAAAGTTTACGTTTCAATTTAAATGTGGCATGACAGGAATAAAAAGTGCGGTTGTATTGTTCAGAGAATATGCATGTTGCTGAAAAATGCAATGCGGTATCACACGCAGTACGAGAAGATAAGAAGTCAGCATGTCTTATACACTTACATAAGAAATCAGAAGAGAGCATTGTTATTTACATTAAAAGCAAATCTTTGGCCTCTGCTCTCATCTTGGTCTCTCTCAACAGGTCAATGAATGATCTCCTATTCAGTCGTTCTTTTTCATTGTCCCTGTCTATCTTTGGTTGCCTTCTCTCTCTGCCTCCCTTTGTCTCTTGTTTATTAATTTCCCAGGCTGTGCTTCCTCTGTCTTTCAGGGCCTCTGCTCAGAGAATGACCTGAAGGATCTTGGGATACCTCTGGGACCACGGAAGAAGATCCTGAGTTTCATGAAGAGGAGGCGGGACTTGGAGGTCTGACTAAAAAATGATTTAATAAGCCCCCAACCCCCCCCCCCCCCCCCAAAAAAAAAAAAAACCTTTTCAGAGGCAGATGTGAGAAGATCAGGCTCTCATTGTGTGCTAAAGTCATTGCCGTGGGATGTCTTGCGCATCATTTGCTGTCCATCTGGCACCCTGACAGTGCAGTGCTGTAATGGGGGGGTGAAAGTGACAGCTCCTCTGTGGTTCAGTGTCATAGATGAAGCTGCTCCGTCTCTCGCCTCTCCCCCCTGCAGGGGATCAGAGCGGGACCCCCACTCCTGACCCCCGGCCTGCAGGCATCCAGAGAGGAAACGGGGCCACGGGGGACCCCTGGACCCCAAGTGCCCTTCCCTGAGATGTCTGCCACCTGCACAGAGGACTGCAAGTACCTGGATATCAGGACTGGGCAGGTAGGAGGCCCAGTGATGGTGTGAGTGAGTGTCTGAGCGACTGGGTTTACTCCTCACTGACAGGATTCCCGAGGCCCAGTTCTGTCAAGCGAGACTGCGTTACAGACACATCCTGTGGTTCGGCAGAATGGTGGGGGTTCATGAAACGCCTTCGTTTGTTCCTGTTCCTCTGTGTGTATTTCATGTCACCATTTCACCCACTAGGGGGCGACATAGCTCAGGAGGTCAGACCAATTGCCTGGCAGTCGGAGGGTTGCCGGTTCAAACCCCGCCCTGGGCATGTCGAAGTGTCCTTGAGCAAGACACCTAACCCCTAACTGCTCTGGCGAATGAGAGGCATCAATTGTAAAGCGCTTTGGATAAAAGCGCTATATAAATGCAGTCCATTTACCATTTACCATTTCACCTTCGATGTGCTTAACCCATCGCTGTGCACCTGTGTGTCCACCCACAGGTGTCAGTCAAGTACCCCCAGCTGTCCTTTCAGCCCCAGGCCCTCTTCGCCCTGGGCTCCCCCATAGGGATGTTCCTCACTGTCCGCGGTATAAAATGCCTGGACCCCAACTACAGCTTCCCCACCTGCAAGGGCTTCTACAACATCTACCACCCGGTAAAGACAAGATCCAGCATGTACATACTCCATACAACATCTACCACCTTGTACTGACAATCCTCAACACATATATACTCCATACAACATCTACGACCCAGTACTGACAAGCCCCAACACATACATACTTCATACAACATCTACCACCTGGTACTGACAAGCCCCAACACATACATACTCCATACAACATCTACCACCTGGTACTGACAAGCCCCAACACACACATACTCCATACAACATCTACCACCTGGTACTGACAAACCTCAACACATACATACTCCATACAACATCTACCACCTGGTACTGACAAACCTCAACACATACATACTCCATACAACATCTACCACCGGTACTGACAAACCTCAACACATACATACTCCATACAACATCTACCACCCAGTACAGACATGCCCAACCCCAGGATAGTGTCACCACACACAAAATGAGTTTATGACTTCTGCCAGGACTTGTAGTAAATACATTGATCCAAAAGGTGTTCTGGGTTGCGCTTCATTACTGTAGATATGTGTTTTTTAAGAGGCTGTTTGCTCTCTGTCCCCCCCCCCCCACACACACCACCCCGTCAGTTTGACCCCGTGGCCTACAGGATCGAGCCGATGATCGGGGCTCCGGACGTGGAGACGGAGGCCGTGCTGATCCCCCATCACAAGGGCAGGAAGCGGATGCACCGCGGTGAGCCCAACTGCCCCCCGCTTCTTCAGTGCCCCCGTTTCCCACTGTGGTGCCCCGGGCTGGCTGTCTGTCGGGGAAGGGGCTGTGTGACGGGGGTGGAAGATGTCTGGGAGGGAGTACGGGGGTGGGGGGTGGGTTGCACTTTACCATTTCGATGTAGACACCCTTGATTTTGTTTTTTATTATTACAAAAAATCAGGAAACCAGAATTGAGAATAAGACATAACAGTCATCAGTAAGTGGTTCTGTGCAGAATTTTTTACACAGAGTGAACAGGGGAGTGTGACAAGGGGAGAACATAGCAAACCATTTAGAGTGAGCTTCCTGAATAAGCCCAGTCATTGTGTCCTCAGAGCTGAAAGAGGGTCTGACCCGGATGAGCAGCGACTTGATGGGGTCCCTGCGCACCGCCTGGCAGTCCTTCTCGCAGTTACCCATCCCTGCAATGCCCCTGGTGGCCGGAGGAGGGAATGCAGGGGACTCAAATGACAGTGAGCAAGGTAGGAAGCTGAGGTCACATTTTTTGCATTGAGGCAAAAAATAAAAGCCAGCAAGCTGCTACAAATACCATGGCACTGCCAATAATGAAAAATTACACAAAAGGAATTTCTTATTCCTAAAATAAACTGAGTAGCATACTGTATGCTGTGCTCTTTGACCACAAAGTGAAAGTCAAACACCAATATTCTATTTCCATGGTATTTAGTCCAACTGCTGACTCGAGAAAGCAAAGCACTGTGTCTAGATTGTGCGAGCAAGGACAACAGTGATAATTCCCCCGGAGAATTGCTAAGTAAACACCGGACATGAGGGGAGTCTGTCTCTGACTAACATTGGCCATTATTTCTGTTTATTGAATTTTTGAAGATACTACAGCTGTGAGGTCATTTCCTCCTCACACAGATTTTGATACATTAGCGTAATTTGCACAGTGCTTTACACAAGGCGCACTGGAAGTGCTTTCCTAAAAAAGGACAGAGAGCAGCAGACAATTAACATACACTGGAATGTACAAATACAGTACGTAAAAAATAGCTAAAAATAGTGGTTACGATAAGGTTAAATATACAATGTTAAAAAGAGACATAAAATATGTCAAATATATTTGAAAAGATAAGCCTGGTTTATTCCAACCTTGCCTTTTCTCCTCCCCCTCTTCCTTGTGTGTCATTCCGAATCTTCGGCTGCGCAGCTGGGACCGAGGACGTCCAATGGCTGCCGACTAGTCCGGCTAACTTCTGGAAAAGTCCCCTGGAATGGCCAAGAGCAGTGCAACTGAATTACTTCTCGGGCGAACAAGGTAACCTGTGGCATCGCAACGAAAGCCTCGTGTCATTGCTGTCTAGTGTGGCCCTCTGTCCCCTACACAAGGAAAAGGCTTTACAAAAGCCTAATGCTGGCACAAGAACAATAACTGGTTAGCAGTAACGGGCCTCTTAATAGTGTAAGTATATGTAAAAACATACTTTCTTAGGAAATGAGTACAAAGATACTTGCCTAATTTGACAAAGCTATGAGACCTATAAATTTATTGTACTCTTAATTTATTGGATATTTTTGTTCTCATCTTTAATCTCAGGTTACATGTGTTCATAAAAGACAATGTTTAACGTCCACAATTAAGGAATAAAGCTGAGTGATTTTTAATGAAATTTGTTATTATCAGTTGTTTAAAAACACGTGGGTGGACATTTCTAATGTATTTTAGGTGATGCAGCAGAGATTTACATCAGAAGTTAATTTTGTTAATTGTGCTTTAGGTGAACAAGACAATGTAGGTCATCTACATTACCTTCATTTAACCAACTGCTGTTATCAAGGATAAAAAAAATTCTGTTCTACACAGCACACACACATGTATGCATGTGCTGTATGTATTGTAGGTACCTGTCTTAAATGTATGTATATATAATGGGCAATGTGCAATTGTGCTATCTTATTGTGTGTTATTATGTATACTGTCTTTGTACAGCAAGCTCCAGATGTGTCTAAAACAAATTTCCTTCGGGACAATAAAGTCCATCTTATCTTACATCATGTGTTCTTCTTAGACCTAGTAGTGAAAGGGTTGCCTATTAGAATATGCTATGTAAAAAGGGTAGGCATAATAAGCTAAAGCTTCAGCCTACACCTTTTTGGTCAATATTTTTTGTTTTGCTTTTAATTTAATGCCTTACTGTTATTTATTTATTTCTACGTGCATTCTTTTTGGAAAATTGTTAGTGAGGACCGAAATAAATTACTACTACTACTATTACTACTACTACTACTTAGAGGAAGTGAGGCTTTCTTAAGGCCTGTGATTGGTCCGTCTCCTGTGATGTCACCAGGTGTAAAACCGGAGGAGCAGGGGGTCCAGACGGGCATGCTGAACGGCGGGCGACGGGTGGATTACGTGCTGCAGGAAACGCCCATCGAGAGCTTCAACGAGTACCTGTTCGCCCTGCAGAGCCACCTGTGCTACTGGTGAGAGGGACGCGGAGGTCCCGGCCCAGCCCAGCCCAGCCCAGGCCCGGCCCGGCCCGACCCGAGCGCCGGGGCGCTGAGGGAGCGACGGGATTGGGCGGCCGTTTCTGAGGGAGGGAGAGTCGGGGGGGGGTGGGGGGGCACTCGGCCGGGAGAACCGTTGCTCGCGAGCGGCCTCGCGTAGCGTCGGAATCACGGTCAGGGGCTCGAGGGGTCACGCCCTTGGAGGAGAGCGTGGCGACCTCCTTCCCTACTAGCGGCAGTGTAGCACAGTGGGTAAGGAACTGGGCTTGTAACCGAAAGGTCACAGGTTCGATTCCTGGGTTGGACACTGCCGTTGTACCCTTGAGCAAGGTACTTTACCTGCATTGCTTCAGTATATATCCAGTATGTAAAATGCTGTGTAAAAGTTGTGTAAGTCGCTCTGGATAAGAGCGTCTGCTAAATGCCTGTAATGTAATGTAATGTAATACTACCGACCGACCAAGTTGTGTAGTGGTGAATTCTCCACAGTACGCGGGGAATCGAATAGAACTAAGGTACAATTGGCCCTCAAATTGGGAGAAAATACAGGGAAAATCTGAAACAAAAAATATTTTTTTTAAAGAAAGATGCAGAGAGATCTTTCTGGTTGGGACTACCTGGAACACCAAATTTCACGCTCCTGCTCCTCGTTCCACTATGAGCCTGACCGGGTCACCGCTCTTATTTGAGGTGGGGCCTCCCTCAATCAGAGCTGGTGATTCAAGCCATGTCAAGCAACGGCCTGTGTACTGACTAGCATAAGAGCTGCTTGACACCGGTCTCACCAACTGTAACTTCTCTTTTTAGACCCTCTAGAACCAAGAAACGGTGATGACACCAGCTGCACTATTTTCTCAGCAGTTGTACTGCACATTTCTGTCTTTGTAAAACTCATGATTGTCATTGTCCTCTTGTGTTTCAGGGATTCAGAGGACACTGTCCTGCTGGTGTTGAAGGAGATTTATGGAAGGCTAGGGATACAACCTCCGGCAGCCTTAGCAACAGACTGAAAAACTAGACGACGGAATTCGGTCCTCTGTGAAGAGGTACAAGGGACGGACACGGGGAGGAGTTGTGGTGGCCAAAGTCATCCAGGTGGAGGTGGGGTCAGACTCATCCGGCTGGACGGCAGACAGACCTCACCTGGAGCTCTGCAGCACAGGATTCGCTATGGTGACCTGTAGCAGCTGCAGTGGGGGGGGGGATCTGGAAGACCAAAACCAGGTGCTAAAACTCAGTACTGGAAACCCACGTGGGTGATAAGGACTTTTACTGCCTATTTTATCAGTTTGGTTTTAGATATAGCTTTTTAAATAGATATTTTCGGGTTGTGTTAAAAGTTATGGAAGCGACTCTTTGCACCCAGGTATCCATAGCGACACATGCTATATGCACACTGGTGTACGTAGGAACTTAAACTATTTACAGTCTGTAATAACACAAGCTATTTGCACCCGGGTGTACATTGGCACTTAAACTATTTACAGTCTGGTGTACATAGTACTGTATCATTTGGTGTATTGGCTAGAGAATGCACCCTAGGATGTTTTAAACCGTATGCACTAAAACAGGCATTTTACTTGTTACTCTCCCATGTGTTTTTGAACCAGTTGTCTTTTCACTTTGAAGTCTACTAGTAGAGTTTTTCACTCAGTAGAATAATGTCACTAAGTAGTCAAGAAAGTGTTTGACTTGTGCTGATATGTGTTTTAACCAACTGTCATTTCAGTTTTCAAGTATAGAATTTATTTCATTTATTAAAAAGTGTCAGAAGTGTGAAGGGTAAAAAAACAACAAACTTTCTTGAGTATCCAAAGTAATATTAATTTTTACATTTATTAAAAATGGAAAAAGGAAACAACAACAACAACACACATAGACCAACAGAAACATCCACACGTTTATGCACGGCGAGTCGACAACACATACACGCACACACAGACACACGCACAGCCACACAGACACACGCACACACACATACACACACACACAGACACACACCACACACACACAACACACACACACCACACTCACACACACACACACTCACACTGACACTCACACAGACACACACACACACACACACACACACACACACTGACCATTCTTCTGGCTTGAAGGTTGTGTATGTCTCCTTCCGTGTCAGTGGAGGGGGGACGTGCCTCCAGGAATGCTTGGCTGGTCCGCTCAGCGGTGTTTACAGCTTCACCCCTACGCTGCTCTCGCGCTGCTCATTGTTGTATTGCTCACAGGTGCCTGAAGGGCAGAGCAGAGAGTTGTTGGTACAGTTGGGGGCACCTGCGTTCAGGGCTCCCAGAGAGATTAAGATGCCTGTCTCCAGTTTGAGGGAAAGCTCTCTCTCTCTCCCCACTGTTTGGTTTCTGTTTTGGTGTGTTTTGGCTGTGGTCTTTGGTTTTACACCAGACAACATTGCTTCAGCATACCTTTCATACTTCCACTCACCTACACTACTGACAATGCAGACTTTCACATGCCATGTTAGTCTTGTTTTGGGTATAATTAGGTTATTTTAAAATAAAGGTGAATTTGCTTTTTAAATGCGTCAGTGTGCGTCTCCCTCTTTGTCATGGCCCTTGAGCCAGGTCGTGACAAGCGCCCAGAGGACTCTGCAGTGGGGGCAGCTCACAAACAGCCCACGGGCTGTACGGTGGCTGTGCCGACCAGCCGATGCCCTGACCTGTTTCCTTAAGGAAGGGAAAGTTCCCTGCTGCTGCAGGCCCGATCATACCTATTTACCTGCCTTGTGGATTGACTGCCAGAGTGAATAACAGGAATTCCAAGAGAGGCATCAATATTTAACTTTTTAAAAATATATAAATAAATTTACTATACATTTCATTGATTTTAAATTCAAATCATTTCCAAGAATATAATCCATTTGTTTTTATGGTACTGTAAATCACACCTTGGTTAGTGAGAGAAATTATTTCTGGCTAAAATAATTTAAACAGGTGTTAACAGTAAACATGGTCAATGTTGTCATCAATCCCAATTTAATGTCTTTTTATTTCTATGCAAATAATTTTGTTGGAGACATTTTTTTTTTATTATTTAGGCCCCTGGTTCATGGTGTGGGTGAGGACAGTGAGGAGTAGGTAAGCACACAATATCTTTTACAGAAGTTGGAGAAGAACCCCATCATTTTTGCTGTGGGAGATCAAAGTGGAGAGTTGAGAAGGAACAGAAAAGGCCAGGTGCATGTGACGTTCTAACAGCCTATGTGGAGGCTGCCATAACCAGACTGCTTCTGATATAGATCCTGACGCTCTCCATTACATGCTGTTCAGCAAGGGCTGGGCCTGCATTTTGCAGCAGTGCTTTGGCATTCTGAAAGATAAAATGTGAGAGAATTAGAGGTTCTCATAGCCTGCAACTTGTAGCATCTGCAATATATGAAAATATTGGGATGGCAGGTATGCCATCCCGCCAAGTTACGCCTTGGCGGGGGCATGCCCCATACCTATACAGCACCGAGAGTTTGGCACTTTTCAGGGTTCCCCACAGAAATAACCACAACAGCCACAGACACTCAGCCCTTAAAAACATTAAATTCTGTACATTCTGACCCCATTTCAACACACATAATTCATAAACAACTTCACATGTCCACACAATAAAGCCCCAAACTAAGGGGATTTTGCGTTTTCTCCTTCTTCTTCTTCTCATTCTTATTTTTCCTGCCGCCTATCCCACTAACAACATGTCTCCCCATTGGACATTTCACTGACACCAGCCAAATCTGCACCTACACGACCCAATCAAAAACGCGCATACACACGCAAAATACCCATACATTTTTACTCTCAAACATTTCCCGTTCAAATAGCTAGTCCGCCTGTGGCCTAGTGGGTAAGGTTACAGTCTTGGGAACATGGGGTTGTAGGTTCAAGCCCAGCTTGGAACACGTTTCTTTAACTTGCTTCGACCCTCACTAATAATTGTCTACTACTTCTTAATTATTGCTTTTGCACCATATCTACCCGCCGTTCACCGTTCAGTTATTAACCGGCTACAATATTGCTAAGGTATATGCATTATGACTTACCGTCTGTACGTTCAGTTATTGACCGGCTACAATATTGCTAAACCATATGGATTCAACGGAAGCTCTTCTGTGCTTACTGGCTTGTGTTCTTCTTTAAAACCACCGGCAGGTTCGCTAATGATATTTCACGCATTGCATAGCTATGGCATTAGCTAACGAAGTCACAGACTGGTAAACCTCACTCACTCACGGCCACCCATATGCATTTCATGACGTAAATGTACTCCTTTTATTTAAAAGTTACACCAGTTCACCACTGTGCCATTTCTACTAACTATATTTCTTCACTTGGCTACCGTACAAAACCTTAATATCAGCAAACGCCACGTTTCTACATTCATGTTACCTCGCCCTGTTCTCTATCTAGCCACATACGCTACAAACAATTACTACTTATGTACATTCTGCAACTCCGCAGTTTGAACAGCTAGTCCGTCCGTGGCCTAGTGGGTACGGTTACAGGCTTGGAAACACTGGGTCATATGTTCAAGCCCAGCTTGGAACACGTTTCTTTTACTTGCTTCGACCCTCACTAATAATTGTCTACTACTTCTTAATTATTGCTTTTGCACCACATCTACCCGCCGTTCACCGTTCACTTATTAACCGGCTACAATATTGCTAAGATATATGCATTATGACTTACCGTCTGTACGTTCAGTTATTTACCGGCTACAATATTGCTAAGCCATATGGATTCAACGGAAGCTCTTCTGTGCTTACTGGCTTGTGTTCTTCTTTAAAACCACCGGCAGGTTCGCTAATGATATTTCACGCATTGCATAGCTATGGCATTAGCTAACGAAGTCACAGACTGGTAAACCTCACTCACTCACGGCCACCTATATGCATTTCATGACGCAAATGTATTCCTTTTATTTAAAAGTTACACCAGTTCACCACTGTGCCATTTCTACTAACTATATTTCTTCACTTGGCTACCGTACAAAACCTTAATATCAGCAAACGCCACGTTTCTACATTCGTGTTACCTCGCCCTGTTCTCTATCTAGCCACATAGGCTACACACAATTACTACGTATGTACGTTCTGCAACTCCGCATTAAAACATTACATTTAAAATCATGATTCACTCATAAGTATAACTACTAGCACTGAACATGAGAAAAACACATTCGTGCAATAGATTACATTATAGGCAAATAATGTGTGCAATGTTATTTAACCCTCCACTTCAACGATTAACGCTCAATACCGACTGTTATATATACCATTTGATAAGGAATATAAGCTCACTCATGATCACTCCATTTACTTCGCACTATACTCCGTGATCATGTCAACCTTCACCTACATGCCCATTCTGCTAAAAACATATTGTTTCAACTACGGAATTTCGTAATTTCATTTTAATTTCTCTCACACTGTTGTTATTCTCTCATATGCAAAGCCTGCTGGGACATATGCGTCTGCTCCTATTCTCCACTATCATGTTTTCCGGTTCTAGTTTAGCAAAACAGCGAAGAGGATTCCTACCTGCAGATAAGCCTATCAAAATGCCTTATAAACCTTACAAACACTAAAAGTGCATCTCCACGAAATAACAGACAATGGAGCAGGACAGAAGGATAAACCTTACAAACACTAAAAGTGCATCTCCACGAAATAACAGACAACGGAGCAGGACAGAAGGCTACACAAGTTGCGACCTAGGGAGTTATAATTCTACGGGCGTGTTGATTATTTTGTCAGTCAAGGCTCGTTGGATGGACGTCAAATCCGTGAGTACATAAACTGCCCATATTTAATCTGCGTTTCTGATTCGTTTACGCTTATGCCACTGCATCCTTTCTCACAGACACTGTTTCACAGCAAACCGAAACTGCTGAACGGTACACGCTCATCAGACTGTACAAATTCACACAACGATAGCCATAATCCACAACCGTTTTTTTACAGGGTCGCATTTCTCACTCTCATAATAAAACGCTTTGCAAAAAGAAATGATATCTCATAAAAAACACGTTTTCAACGTACAAAAATGCCAAGTTACTAAAAAGTACTGATATCAAAATGACGCCAAGTTACGATACTACAAACAATATAGGCTATCTTGCCTCACCGAAATGACATAAGATGTATCTCAAAGCAATGCTACCCAATATTTCCTCAGTTCTTTCAAGTCACTTGGCCCTGTGTTTTCTAATCTTACCATTTCACAATGTCATGCAAACTTTCTGTCAGATCAAAGAGACAAATATTTCGAATTGCCTCATGGAACACATTGAACATTGTACATTGAAATTCATGTATAAATTCATTAATGTACAAAACTGCTGCTGAGCAACGACAGGAAGCACATTTCTCCAGAAAACATGTTTATACTTGCTTCTGAACTGAATTTGAGTACATGTGCAAGTTATTGTATATTTGCTACGTACAATAAATACTGCATGTAAAACACATATTGTACATACATACATAGAGAACTTCTTTATCCGCATGGGGACATTTCCCTGGCAGCATCTTACATTCACATTCATGAACACACTTGTACCAAGAAACATACTATCATTCACGCAACAGAAAGCCTGGGCAGCGAAATACATAGGCCTACATACCAATACAAATTGGACATACACACACCTATTCAATCAATCTTGACTGTGAGAGAGCCATCCACACATATGTCTGGCCTGTCCATGTAGTGCATGCTTATACACAGGGCCAAGTGACTTGAAAGAACTGAGGAAATATTGGGTAGCATTGCTTTGAGATACATCTTATGTCATTTCGGTGAGGCAAGATAGCCTATATTGTTTGTAGTATCGTAACTTGGCGTCATTTTGATGAGATTGCAATATACATTATCTGCACTTTTCAAAAAAGATACTTGCCATCAACAACAACAAAAAAATTCCACAGCTTGATCCGTCCCCTTGTTTTACAACTGGGGTGTTCTCAATGGATCATCCATCAAGAGACTCTCCCACAGCTGTGGCATCATATAAAGTTTTTTTTTTTTTTTAAGTAAGAATGACATAAATGGAGGTTGTCATCGACTTTCTGGCTTCGTGTTATAAATAGAACCGAACATAGTCCACTCCAGTGTAAAAAAGAACTGCAGCTGTTCTCGCTGGACTTGGCGACGAGCCCGTGCTGTGGACCTTGCGCAATTCCCACATTTACGGCGAGAAGGAACCAGTGTGCCAGCTTGCGCACTGGCAGTAAACAAAGTGTACTCCTCAAAATACACCTGCTCTCTCAAAAGGTATTGTTGAGTATTGTTGGAATCTGGCTGCCCTGGTGGTGCAGGAGTTTGCATGTTCTCCCCGTGTCCGTGTGGGCTCCAGCACCCCCCCTAATTACAAAAATTACGTTTTGTAATCCCACACAGTGTATGGTATTTTTTTTTTCAGTCTCAACGAAACACTGTAGGACAGGAGTGGACAATTCTAGTCCTGGAGGACCGGTGTGTGTGTGCAGGTTTTTTGTTTCCACCAATTACCCTTGCTAAATGAGCTAACTGGCTGTACACAATAAACTGGTTGACTTGCAGATTAAATCACAGTAAAATGTTTCATATCGGGACTCAAGAACACTCTTCGGTATTGAAATGTATCACGTGACCACATCTGTTGACACTTTGTATTTACAATTTCGTTTAAAATTAGGTTTGATATGTTGCTCAGTATTATCGTGTCGGACGGCATTGCTAACCGTCTCTGGGCAGTTTACTTTCTGCTATGAATGGATTATCTTCAAAGAAAAATAAACATTAGATGGCAACCTTTCCTGTTACAGTGAAAGTGAAGTTTCCCTGTCTCTTTGGTCTTCCTGGTCTGCTCCTACCTGGTGTTATTTTAGGAGTAAATTGCATGTCATCTTCCACGTCACTCTTGAAGGAAAAGTCTGACTCAAATTTTGTTCTGGACTATTCATTCGTGTCTATCACATTATTTTAGTCTTTGTTGTCGTCTAAAGTCTTCTGTCTTTATCTTTGACCTTCCAGGGCCGGTTGTTCCTTGTGTTTCAGAAATGTCAAGCAATGTCACGCTTTTGTTTAGCTTTGAGCAGTGCAGCAAATGATTAAGGTTGAAATAAAAACCCACAATGAATGATTCGTATTCTTGACCTCCAGAGCTTGCTATCAGTGTTGCTTGTCTTTATTTTATTTTTTTTATTGCTGTCCTCGCTATCTTAATTGCTGTACTCCCTATCGCAAAAAAAATCTTATGACGTACTTAATAGATTAGTTTAATTGTAGGCTACTTCTTTTAAAGAAAAAACAAGTCCGGTAAACAGATTAATTGCAAACATAACTTAATATGTTCAAGTTTTCTATTTCAAAACCATATTTTTGTACGACTTGTTTTCTGTGGCGTTTTTGGAAATATGGGTTATTGTTTATTTGTAATATAATGCAATCAAATATCTCCAAGTTTGACCTTTTCAGTTTGGCCGCTTGGGTTCTCGTGATAGCACATCTGACTTCACAAAGCTGGCAACCTTGTCTCATGTCTCCCGTGCAGTGGGGTTGCTCCATGAACGCGGTTGGGGGTACCAATTGGACATTCCAAATTAGGGTGTGAACTGGACATACACAGCCTCGCGTCGAACGCCAAATTGTTTACTTAAAAAAAAATAAAATAAAATAAATAAATAAAAAAACGTCTATGGTTATTGAGTGGCGACATTCGGTCTCGGTTTTGAGCAACAAAAGTTAAAGTGTGTACAACTGGAATTCCTTTTTTTTATATTAAATACGACGTATTGCCGTAATCATGGTGGCATAGGCCATCTACTGGAAACATCTTCCTGGCTTGTTAAGGAAAGGTCATTGGCTTACCGCATACTTTGGTAGGAGCGACTGACCGTGTGCACGGTGTCTTGTAAGGAGATATCAACAAATATAGCAGCGCTCGACCTTTTTTAACTTCCATAAACTGTGGCAGTGGCACTTCGGCTCAGTGCCAAGAAGGCCAGAGGTAACACACGCCCGAAAGTCGAGTGCACAAAAATAGATAGTCACTCTGAAACTTATAGCTGAATGGTTGATACTGATGCTGTTTATTTTCTCTTGACCTGGATCAGTCTTTTTGGGTCGGTTTATTCTAAGTAGTTTCAAGGGGGCGGTGCAGCCAGCACACGCCACTTAACATTAACAGCCTGGAGCGACAGCAAGACGCACGGAATGTAGAAAGCTAGTTCATCGTAAGGCTGACCTCGTGTTGTATTTTACGCATAGCTCGTGAATATTTGTGCTAATTTTTCAACGAATTGCGAGTTCAACGCCTCTTAGATTCCACACCTAAGGTAAGCATGTAGATAATTTATTAATACTATTGATTATCTTGGTGATGACGTTATCTGTGTTACTAGCTTTGCCACTTTGCTGTTGACATCGCCAGCTGGGATGTCCATGTAACAGGTTGGCGCAGGCTATGTAGTTGCACAACATAAATAACGCGGAAGGAAATTAGATGCATATAAAACGATAATGAAAACAGATTATGTTTAATGTGTCATAGTGTGGCATTGAACGATCAAGGCCGACGCTGTTTTACAGTAAAACACTACTCACGTGTAGTCAACTCATTTGTTTCTTGATGAACATGGGATACGGTGCTAGTCAAACAAACCACATGTTGTGGTGCCCTACAGATCGTCTTTACATTACATTTCAGGCATTTAGCAGACGCTCTCATCCAGAGGGACTTGCACAACGTTTTTACATAGCATTTACGTTGCCTACATTTATACAGCTGCATATATACTGAAGCAATGCAAATTAAATACCTTGGGCTCTAGAGTACAGCAGCGGTGTTCAACCCAGGTATTGAACCTGTGATTTTTAGGTTACAAGACCAGCTCCTTACCCGTTGTACTACACTGCCGCCCGTCATGTTTTTGTTGTGCAGTTAACCCTGCCTGGCCGCAGGGGAGTGAACTGAGGTTTCTCTCTCTGGTATTTTGCTCCAGCACAGCATCCCTGCGACAGTGAAGGCAGAGTGACCTCTGAGTCGGTGTTCCAGCGGATGGAGGAGTCTGGGCTATGGAGGGGCGAGGAGGAGGGCCCCGTCCACCTCTCCCATAGTTCTTGGGTGAAGCGATGGCTGCAGCGCTTCCGGGACTCCAGTTTGGGGAAGCCCGGTGCCGGGGCAGATCCCGCGGAGGGGAGCGAGCGGGCGGATTCCGCGCCCCGCCTCAGGAAGTGCCTCCTGCTGGCCGCCGTCATCCTGCTGGTTTCGACCCTCATGGTGCTGCTGCTCTTCTGGAACTACCAGTACATCGTCGTCTGGAAGATGCTGCACGACCAGAAGTACACGTCCTTCCCGATGTTCGGGGGGATGGAGGAGGAGGGCGAGGACTGAGAAAGAGGGAGGGGCGTGAAGGAGGGAAAGATAGAGAGCGAGCGGGTGGGTGGGTGGGAGTGTTCTGTTTGAACACACGATAAATGAGCACATGTCCAGCTTTCTCTTTTAGCTGAAGATCAGAGACAGATAATTAGAGGAGAAATGTTCGGACACTAAAATGGCGGACGCCGATGAACGTCGTGAAACCTTTTAGGTTTGAGGGGCTGCTGGGCGGCTTGCCCTGTTAAGGCACTTGTTCCAGTGCATGGATGGGGCCTCACCAGTGGCGTGGGTTTCATTTGAACATTGGGGGTAACACATTCATTTGGGTGGTCTGGGGGTCCTCCCCCAGGAAATTGTGAGCGTCAGACACTTCATTTCCTGCATTCTGGTGAATTTTTGTGCACCAATTTGTGCCTTTTCTGCATCAATTTATGGTGGAAACGCTTCCTCATGTTTTAATGGGGCAAATGCACGTGTTCTAATATTGAGCAGGACGTATCCTGTGCCCCTCCTGAAATATACGCCTATGGGCGTCACAGTCTAGTACTGAACCTGGACCACGCATGCCAGGGTTGACTGTGGCTGGCCTAAAGTCACCAGCTCCACGGCGTTCTGCTCTTGGGCCAGTTGTCTGTTAGCCGAGTTCGGCATGGCCATGGTCATGGTCATGGATTTTAAACCATGCACGGCTAGTGCAGAAGCATTAAAGCTGAAGATCTGACGTCACTGCCACGTGCAGCCTCTGCCTGATTCTATTTGACGGCCATTTTCCGGTATTTCCTGTTTGTCGTGATCTTTATATTGTTTGCAGTGATGTGTGACAGGCCCTGACACCCTGACCCAGAGTTTTAAAAACGTGACACGTTTTTCTAGAACACCAATGATTATAAGCTGAATGTCTTAAATGTGCTGTATTCCTTTTGAGTCAATCCAAAAAAAAAAAAAAAAAGACAAGATGACCACGTTTAATATCCAAAAAAGTGTAACCATTAAGACATTTGTAGTTGCCCTAGTTTTACAGGTTTGAATCTGCTGAGTTGGCTTTGATTTTACGTTGTTATAAAATTGAAGGAAATGTTCAGCGTATTCATTTTTTTAAACTTTAGCTGTGAGGTTTTTTTGAGGGGTGGGTGGATGTGTAAAACATGCATACATATAATGTTTTATTTGGTTACTTTTCACTTTCAAAATTCATTAACCTTAACTTTGTTTTGCAAAATTTGAGCCAAATTCCAAAATCCTTCACAAAGAAATTTCATGGGCTACCAGCATCCCTGTATCTGTGTAAAATCATTTTATATAGTGTTTTGCCACAGGGGGGAGACAAAGCTCACATTATGTATCTCCGTGAATCCCAACCGTGTTCCTGTAGATCTACTACACAGTGGGTTTTTATTTCAACCTTAATTTGGCACACCTGATTCTACTGATCAGTGACTCAACAAGAACTCTAGCTATTGTTGACTGAAGTGTGCTTTGTTAGGTTTGTTAGAGTGTAAACATACAGAATTGTAGATCTCCAGGAACAGCTTTTGGAATGACGTGCACTGTAAGTATGCATGCACCTTCCCGTCAGTGTACTTAGAAGTAAACAAAGTGCAGAGGTGATATAGCAGAGTGCTAAAATGTTACGTCAACACAACGTGTTTGACAGCAACGTCAATATGACCGGAGCTGCCCCTGTGCTTAAGTGAGTTTTTGATGTAAGACAACACTCCCTCCTTGCCCTTGGCAGCGTGTTCGGTGGCAACGGGAGGTACATTAAAGTCCGTGTCCTTTGCCAACGTGTTTACATGACCTGCCTTCAAATGGAAGAACTGTTTACAAACCAGTCACCTGACCTTTTCCTCTCCCCAGTCAAGGGAGGATCTTTTTTTATTGGTTAATGCTGCACGAACCACAGAACAGTTCCACCGATCTCTTTTACACCTCAGTGTGTGGGATTAACTGACGTTGCGGACTTCAGAGACGAGTTTGAGTCAATCAAATCACATAAATATAACTGATTTCTCATCTTTGTGCACAAACACACACACAAGCACACACACACACATAGAGAGGCACGACTCGAGCCTTTTTGTTGCCCTAGGCAAGATTGCAGACTACGGGGGTCGGGAGGGGAGCAGAGGGGTGTGTGGCCATCAACTAGGGACACAACACCTGGGTCCCCCACATTTGTTTGGCAACCCCCCCAAACGGACGATGACCACAACTGTTGCCAAATCACAGAATTGCAACTCATGCGTGCACGCAGTCTAGCTTTCTATATCTATTGCAGCAGTTGTCTGCCCCACGGTGCAGTTAGTTGGGAGGCCCGCCTCCCCCTTCAGCACATCGGGAAAGTAGCCAGAAGACCTCCAGGCTGCGACCTACCAGCCAACCCCGGTGGCAACAAAAGCACACAATCACACATGCACCTAAGCTTTGCCAAACATAATTGAATTTTGTAAGCAAATAGCGGCAGCTACCCAAAGTTATCGAACACTGACCAGCCACTTGGTTTGGATCAGGTTAGCCAGAACAGTCACCAAGGCAAAGTAATTTTTGTCTGTCTGCGTGTGGGTGTGAATGTGTGCTTTAGCTGGGTTGCATGTCAGCCAGCCCTAGTTGTAGTGGCAGTAACATTTTTTTTTATATCGACACAGTAGTCCTTTGTACTAGTCTTTGTACCAGCTGTGAAGAACCTCTCTTAGCCAAAATTAATTTGATGTGTGTCTAAAGCGGCCTGCATGAAACATTTATGAAAAGCTTGCTGTGGAAATTTCAATGCAATGTTTAAATTGACCTTTTATCAGTTCATCATTTATATTTATTGCAGGTCAAGCGAGTCCGAGCTGTCATAGTAACAGTGTTGTCAGATGTCTTGAACTTAATATTCCCAATATATTAAGCCCCTTTCTTTAAATGTCATTATACAGACTGCAAAGCTTCTTATCCATGCCTCCTTTTAAAATCTGTTTATCTTCGGCTTATTTTTACTAAAAAATCTCAGCTGAGATGTTTTAAAAAGCATCTACATTTGGGGTTCAGTTCCCCCCAGTTTGGATAACACTGCTCATCCTGGGGCTTCATTTTCTTAGCCTAGGGCTGACGAAATTAATTCGGGACCAGTGGGACTCACAGATGCTGTAAAAATAACCCAAGGGCTCGACTGATCCTGCACTGACCTGGGTTAGCTCAGGGCGGCTAGGGAAACGTAAATGGCGAATGACTGCAAAACGCCTCTCTCAGTCTGAGCACTTATGATGACACATGGTTTGAACTAGCCTGGGCCTGACCCAGGATGACGGACTCCAGGGAGCAAAATCGGAAGGGCTTTAGTCCAGACTAAAGTCTCATCCAAAAATCTTGCTCGTAACTGTGCGCAGCTGTCCTTTATGTGAATGGGCATGTGGGAGATGATTTATGCTTTTCTTGGAATCCTGTGTCTACGTGCACATTTTGCAAAACATGAATGAGTACTCTTCTGTGTGTGTGTGTGTGTTTGTGCGTCTGTGCAGAGCTGTGATTTATGTGTGTGTGCACGTGTGCATGTCTGCATGCACGCATGTCTGTATGTTTGTTTTTTGTCATGCTGTGATCTCTCTCTGCTACTGGATGCAGAGAGAGATCACTGACAGAAACAACGCTGTTCATGAGTGGAGATCTGTAACTATCAGAGACCCCCCTCCCCCTAAAAAATGTGAGAACTGCAGCAGGATTAGGATTGAAAGAAATGCATAAAAAGGAAGGATGAGAGACAAGAGAGAAGTAAAAGAAATGAGGGGGAGCAAGGTTTCACAGAGCCACTTCCTGGCAGTTTATTAAGAAAAAGATGATTGTGTGACTATGAGGGATTAAAATGACGAAGATTGGCAACAGTGGAACGATTAAGACATTACGGTTGCTATTACATTACTCTTCCAGTCAAAAAACCGGCTTTCGCGAGCTGCAGCTCTGTTTGTACAAAGGCAGGCTTGGGCCCTATCAGTTCACAGACATCACTTGGCTCCAAAGCATGTTTTAAGTGTCTTCAATCAGAATTTGCGGAATGCCCCTCCCACACCCATGTAGTTGCAGTTCGCATAAATTATTATTGCAACTTTTTACAACGTATTAGTAAGGCTGTGTAAGCTCGTGGTGAATAACCTTGCAAAAAATAATGATTAACCTTGTAGCTATGCATTTACATTTCTCCATCTCCAAGCCACAGATTTCCAGCTGTCGTAAATAAGGCCCAGCTTACTCCCACATGAAAAGCTTTTAAATGCACGTTTGAACCTTATAAAATCGCATAAAAATGCATGCTGCATGTTGAGATTGTCAGTAAGCAAAATGTTTTGAGTATTTAAGAAACATTTACACTACAAAAAAGGTCATGGCACAGTTACACTGTATATTGGTTAATTCTGTCAACAAAGTGGTCTGTGGTCACACTTTGGTGCAGTACCACCTGTTGTAAAATTCTTTAAAAAAAAAAAAATAGAATAGACACATTCACATTTTAAGCTTAATTCAGAATGCACAAAGGAGGAGGCCCATGATCCCATCTCTCCTCTCCCTGGGACGTCCTTCGTCGATTTGGGAGGAGCACACACCTGCGCCCATTCTCCGATAATTGTGCAGCCAGGTGCAGCCAGCGGGGCGTTATTCTTATGATCCTTTTGATTGCTGCAGCTTTGATCACGCAGACGCATCAATAGAAACCGGCCCGCGTTTGTCTCTCCATTGAATTCAGTTTGGCCACCGGGAACATTGACCCATTCTTCAAATTGATCCTCTCCTTAAAGAATTCAACTCTTGTGGTGTGTTTTAGAAGGGGTCGTTGCATTATTAAAGACAAAGCGGTCCGCAGCATCCCTCGATCAAACCAACCTAGCTTCCACATAGTGGTTTTTGTTCGCCTCTGTGGTCACTGCACTAGCTGCTTTAATTCCAGTGACACAAACGTTTTTCATCATCCGCATGCTGGTAAGAAGTGCGCAGTAAAAGAATGAATTAACTACAGCGCTACCTACAGTATGTTACATGAGGAGATGTACTGTATCTATTCTGAGATGTCTATTGGCCAAACTAAAAGAGCCCTCAAATTGAGGATAGCATGCTTTCAGCATCGCCTCGCGATAGTTTTTATGTGTCAAAGGCTTCAGAGATCTATAAATCACATGGATGATAGATGAAAGGAGCTAGCCTTTCTGTTGCAAAAGATGAGCTTGCATCAAAAAATTTAAAACTTTCCTTCAACTGGCTTGTCGATAAAGAAGTCCCTAGAAACACGAGGGCAGGCTCTTCCTGTAGCTACAGGGCTTGGTTTCCCAGTGCAATTATAAGAAAGTTGGTTTGTACACACAATGAGAGTAATTAAATGTATTGAAGTTATAAAGTAATACATATGAGCATTGATTTTTTGTCACTGGCGACATGGTCAACCCCAGGGGTTTAAACGTATTTAGTTTTCTGAGCTCTTACTGCTCCTGCTCTCCTTATTTCTGGTTGGTCCCTGGCCGCAAAGGTTTCTGGGTAAGGATCCTTCCTTTGGACCTTCCTTCCTTTCTTTTGTGCCTGTGATTCTTGCATTACTTCAGGGGTGGATTATCTTCTCATTTATGTGTTTATGTGTTTTTGCCGTTACAATAAATAGGCTTCCTCTGTTGCTAAAGTGAATTTATTTATTTTATTATTTGTGAAGTTCAAAAACTTTTTGAACAAATTGTATTGGGATGGAAGTACAGTATCCCAATCCATCCCGATAGCTGAATGCTTGTGTGGAGAGGAAGAATGTGTGCAAAGGATCAGCGTGAGTTGAGGGAGAAAGGTGGAAAAGAAAAAGAAATGCTTTTTGGTACTTTAATGCTTTTCACTCGAGTTCAGATGGCTCTTGTATCTTCTGTACAGTGTCATTGGCAAAGGGTCCAGCTGTAGCACACCTGAATGCCTGCTTATGGTAAGTGTATGTGTGCATGGGTGTGCATGTCTGTCTCACTTTGTAATTACAGTGTGGAGCTGTGTTAGTTGTACAATGCAGCTACTACACTACTACAATCAGTAGAGTCAAACGTAAAACCAGAAGGCTAGCTTTGACTGAAATACAGCAGGAGAAGCCAATGAAAGGAAGTTCCCTGAGCCTTTGTTTGAAATGGCATCTTCGGTTTTCCCATCAGTCACAGGTACCATTTTGCATTTTTTTTTTTATGCTACGCAACGTGAAATTCCCAGTCATG
Organism: Anguilla rostrata; assembly: GCF_018555375.3. Taxonomy (NCBI): domain Eukaryota; kingdom Metazoa; phylum Chordata; class Actinopteri; order Anguilliformes; family Anguillidae; genus Anguilla; species Anguilla rostrata. The sequence goes on along the minus strand of NC_057946.1, from coordinate 5,550,583 downwards.
GTCTCACTCGCTGAAACATCCGTAATCAGAGTCTCTCAGCCAGCCGCTGCCTCATCCCACCTGTCGTCCTGGTCAACTGAATCCCTTCCCGTCCCATCCCTGGGCGATGCCAGTTCCCAATTCCGCATCGCCCTGTGGGCCTGCCGGCCACAGCTGGCAATGGCACATTCCTGACATGACACCGGACCACAGGGCCCATCCGTGCAACAGAACAGCGCCTTAACGGGGTGCACCGCTTGGCGGCTCCAGTATATATTAACCACAAGCCTATCTCAAAGCTGTGCGTTAGCTTAAATCAGAATTCCACAGCAATGACAGCATTCACCTAATACACACTGTGTGTCTGCGAGAATTCCAGCGTTTGAATTAGTGGGTGTTTGGGAAACAACAGTGCAGGATAGTGTAGTTCTCCCCCACAATGACCCCACCACTCATTAAAAACAAGCCCTCCAAGCTCCTCCTGCAGGACTTGGCAGTACAATATAGCACTGTTTCTAAAATCCTTGAACAAGCCAAACTGTCATGGTAAAAATGTAGCTGGGGAAATGACAACATCTGGAATCTCCAGTCCTCAATCACAGTCTTTTTAAAAGGCTTTATTGAATTACTGCTACACATCTTAAACACTAGACATGACAGCCTGTAAATGTAAGCAGAGTTATTAACAATACAACTCATTCATTTTTTAAAAACCCAAACATGGCTTTGTAGTGTGTATTGAGACATGATCTCGTTCCAGTTGTAAGCTGCCGAGTGTCATAAATACACAATATACATTGTTTGGTTTAATAACCCATATTATTTCAGGGTCTTTTTCCTTGATTTTTGGTTCAGGCAGGAGAATCTATGTGTTTGTCTGTGTACATTTTACTCTGCAATAGTACAGTTGTTTCCTCTTGAACAAATATAAACTCTGCCACAGTCAAATTAACACTGAAACACTGGATTTTAGTGTGTATCACTAAGGTTGATAACGTTGATAACGAAAATTCATCACAAAGGTTTTGTAGGGTTCTGTCCTGGGGCATAAGCATTAATTTTGCATATACATCCCTCGTCAAGAATTTTATTGGTTATATTTGTACAATAGCTACTAATATTTTCATAATCATGAGATTGTGATTACTCCCTCGTCTTGCGGCTGAGCTCATATAACACTTGTATTGACTGGCCTTTATTATTCATGACAAGTAACAGGTGCCTGTAGCTATGCAGACTAGACGGATTATGCTAATCACACTGGCTGTGTGAAAATGTATTCTAGGAGCGCAGCCAGTCTCTGGCCGTCCCATTAACATAGGTTCCGTTATTGTGTTGTACCCCTCCTGCTCACACCTTTCCCAAAGACTCAAAGTTCCAACTTGTATTCTTCATCAACAGAAGCCGCATTGCACTATATATATATATATTTTTTTTAAAAAGCACAATATTGAAATGAATGCCCAGGACCAATGAAAATGGTCCTGGGCATACTGTAGACAAGCATCACCCCCACACCACAGTTTCCCCCCACAGCTGTGGGAAAAACAATGGACTACGAACTGTCAACTCTTTTCATAAAGAAGGGCATGGCTACGTGTGGATTTAAGTTGCTTATACTCAAACAGGCACTCACACAGGATACGTCTAATACCATATTTTTGGAACTAATACTAGTCACAATGACGCATGGTACACAAAGCTAATCTTCTGACAGGTTCTCAAACATCAAACAGTAGGCTATTTGCTCTAGGCACCTGGAAACACAGGTAAGGACGGAGGCCCCGCCCTTGAGCTGGCAGACGGGACGAGAGCTTATGTTTGCCAGAGTGCATCCTGGTCCCAAACTTTGCACAAGGCCTGGCGTCTGGCACCACACCCCCCTCCTGCACACAGCGTACCAAGCGTGCCATTTTTCTTATGCCCCTATGGGAAATTAACATGGAATGTACAGAAAAAGAAAATAAAGTAAAAAAATACAACATCAAAATTCTCCCACAGCAAAATGAAGATTTTGAAGACATCGCAACACTATCACAACAGTACGGGCAACGGTGATGTGGAAAAATTATGTAAACCCTCCTTCAATTCTATGGCTATACATATTAGGACATAATTAACCCTAATCCAGTACTCACCAAATCCTAACAGTCAATAAATCTGACCTAATGTAACTCAGAACCCACACAAATTTTATGTTGTCATTATTTATTTTAAAAAATATGTCTAGGGGAACCAGGGAACTTGTAGATGAGTGGAGCAGGAAGGGAAGGATGGAAATATGGGGACAGAAGGAAGAGGTGTGACATTGGGGGTGTGAAGAGAAGAATCCTTCAGTCTTTTTGGGGTCCTTGATTACCTTTGGGGCAGGAGCCCACGTGTCTTAGGTGTCATTCACAATCACATACGCTCACACAAGCAAGGTTTCCTACAACTAATGATGCTAACGACTTGGCACATAGAAAACGGGACATTTCTGAAGCATGCCAGTAAATTTACAACCGAATGGCTGGAGAAGTAAATAAATCTTTGTTTTTGAATGGCCAAATCAAAGTCCAGACTTCAACCCCACCGAGATGTTGTATTAGGACCTTGAGGAACATGTGAATATATGAATGCACTCAAACATCAATGCGCTGATGATTGTTGTTGTTGTTGTTCTTCTTCTTCTTCTTCTTCTTCTACAACAACAATAACATCACCTGATGACAGTAGAAAGCGACAAAAGAAACCTATCGCAGCTGTGTTGGTGATTTACAAATCTAGCTCTCTTCTTTGTGAACTAACTGTAAGCCGCTCTGGATAACAGCGTCTGCTAAATGCCTAAAATGTACACGTAAAATAAATCTATTCCATGTTTTCAAGGTTCCCAAAACGGAGCGTGACCAGTGTGCTACAAAATGGCACTTTCCTCTCTGCATAGCTTTTCTGCTTTGTTCCCCCATTTGTATTCCCTCACGGTGTATCCTTCTTCAGCGGCCTTGTGAGAGAACCCCGCATGGCTGGAAAGCTTTTGTAGAAAAACCCCCGGACCAGTTACGTAACACTAAATAGTCTTTTCATTGATTCTTGAGGCTGCTTTCAGGCTGTTAGTGGCACTAACGCAGTGCTTAGAGGTAGGTGCAAACACGTTCCGTTTCTAACTTGGGACTTAAACTACTTGTATTCAGTTGTCAGATGCCTATTTTCACTGTGTATTTCATAAACATTGTTTTACACAACAGAGGTCTGTGTAACACTCCCATATCGTCTCAGTTTCTCATTCCCATTCTACATCCCCACTGCATTCAACCCACAGACTGGAAAACTGGCAACTGCAGATGTACACGGGTTCCTCCCTGTGCATTAATTAGATCAATTGTCCTCTTAAAAAAAAATAAATAAATAAAATAAAATAAAAACATTTTAAAGCATTCAATTAATCCTTGCTGAATTAAGCAACTTGAGTTAGTTTATCATACGAAACATGGAATAACACACATACAATGCAGTTCTTCATATGTTAGTGTGGAACACAAAGGGCCAACTGAGTAATTATTGTAAATACTATTGTAAATATTTAAACTCATCATGCTCCGACTGCGATTTAAGTAATAAAACAAATGCAACAGACTAATGTATTGTTTGAGAAACACAAGGAATAAAATGCGTGGGCGACAGGTCATTTATGGCGCAATGTAAGTGAAGCCAAACCCATTCGAGGAAACCCGCTGCCCCTGCAGTAATCTCTCCGGCACAGACGTTGTAGAAGCGTAATTGTAGCTATTCACTACTTCCAACACTACACCGTCACGAGATCCAGTTATCGGGAATCCTATTGACTGTCATGGCCGGTCAATCCTGTAAGATTGTAGTTCCCGTCGCTTTCTTGTTACTTGGTGTGCTGGCTATTCTCCTTCTTACAATTCAAATCGAAGACATAGAGGAACCCCCGGATTACATGTCCACTTAAAAAAAAATAATAATAAAAAATAAAATAAAAACATTTTAAAGCATTCAATTAATCCTTGCTGAATTAAGCAACTTGAGTTAGTTTATCATACGAAACATGGAATAACACACATACAATGCAGTTCTTCATATGTTAGTGTGGAACACAAAGGGCAAACTGAGTAATTATTGTAAATACTATTGTAAATATTTAAACTCATCATGCTCCGACTGCGATTTAAGTAATAAAACAAATGCAACAGACTAATGTATTGTTTGAGAAACACAAGGAATAAAATGCGTGAGCGACAGGTCATTTATGGCGCAATGTAAGTGAAGCCAAACCCATTCGAGGAAACCCGCTGCCCCTGCAGTAATCTCTCCGGCACAGACGTTGTAGAAGCGTAATTGTAGCTATTCACTACTTCCAACACTACACCGTCACGAGATCCAGTTATCGGGAATCCTATTGACTGTCATGGCCGGTCAATACTGTAAGATTGTAGTTCCCGTCGCTTTCTTGTTACTTGGTGTGCTGGCTATTCTCCTTCTTACAATTCAAATCGAAGACATAGAGGAACCCCCGGATTACATGGTAAGCCTCCGGCATCAGCCTGCGTTTCTGTGAACGTTCTTGACATGTAATGGGTGCTCGCGATTTGTCAGAATTCTGCAGGTTCACAGATAGGCTAGGCTTTGGTGGGGAGCATGCAACATCTTTCATCGCGTTTTACAAGGTACATTTGATAATTGACTTCCGGTAAATCATTTTAAAGTTGGTTTTTTTCATTCAATTATCGCTGTCAACACCACGCTTTCACTTCAGCGGTGTTAGCTAAGTTATATACAAAGCACGCGCACTGTGCAGCGTGGTCACGTGTTTTAATATGATTCATTTTGCAGCTGACTGTGGTAGTGTTACAGGTGTCTTAATATATTAATGCGGTTGCAACAGTTTTGTGGACCGCAATGTTTTAAAGCAGATTTCCTTCGTTTCCCGCTCATTAACGAGAGAGATAAATATCGGTCAATCTTGGACTACATCACCTCCGTCGAGCAACATGCTGAAAACATTCATTGGAAAGTTCTCAAATAACCTACAGCACTAAACACGAATCTATGAAACGTGCTGTAGCAGCGATGACATCGAGTAAGTAGTAGAATTATGAATGTGCACGCTCACTTGTAATAGTAGTAATAGACTAAAGACAGTGTACTTTGCTGTGCCCGTTTAAAGTAACCTATTTTTTTCTCTCAAGTTGCCCTGAAAGTCTTGCGGTGAAAAAAAAACACACATTTTAGATGTTTTTTCTGGACATTTCACAGTTAGATTTTTCAACGTTCATTTTCACATTTATAAAGTTATTTGGTGCGCTACATTACAGTGTGTATTGCATAATTTGGATTGTATGATTTGAAATGCTTTTCGTAGGTCCTGAACCTCTGGTCCTGGAGAGTCTCGGGTGTGTTGCTTTCTTTTCTTTTCTTTTTGCCAGTTTCTCCAATTTTTCTCCCCAATTTAGTCGTTATACCAATTCCCCGTGTGTATCATACAGTCCTGGTCGATGCGCTATGCTCTGTCGGTCTGGGGAGGGTGTAGACTACCACGTGCCTCCTCCGATACACGTGGAGTCGCCAGCCGCTTCTTTTTCACCTGACAGCGAGGAGTTTCACTGGGAAAGCGTAAGGCGCGCGGAGGTTCACACTATCTCGCCCAGATCCCCTTCCCGCTGAACAGGCGCCCCGACCAACCAGTAGGAGTCGCTAATGCAACGATCAGTACTCATACCCTCACCGGCTACCTACCCGCGAACACTGCCAATTGCGTTCGTAGGAACGTCTGCCCAAGCCGGAAGTACCGCTGCCGGGGATCGGACCTGGGTCTCTGCGAGTAGGCGAGTGCTTATACCTCTACACCACCCAGACGGCCCTTGGGGTGTCTTGTTTTCTGCTGCTACTCAGAATTTAATTGGTCAACTAAAGCAGTTTGTTGTAGTTAACTGTAGTTAATTGAATCCTGGGTCTCAATTGATTGCTGCATTCAAGGTTAAAACAACAGCCAGTCTTGGCCAGGGTTGAGGACCCTGTCCCCTGGCTTAAATCCTAAATATTACAAAATGGTAGTGATGATCTTTTCTTTTTTTTCTGCTGCAATACGAAGTACACTGATTTTTAAGACAGCCGGCCACCTGGTTAGTGTGGTGATTCTACACAGTTTCAGGCTTCCCCCTCTAGGGAACATTTAGTTGGTGAACGTGTCATAATTATAACTGCAGGTTGGTGCTTACGTTTTCCCAGCACTGCGTCTGCTCCACGGAGCCTTGTACCTGAGAAACAGATGTTTACCCACTGCCGTCTCGCCTGCTAGACAGAGTAATTTGCAGAGTGCTTTTGTTGCGTAGTGGAACACGGGGGAAAAATAGAAGCTGTGCAGGTCTGCCGTGGGTAGTCTACTTGTTTAGACAGTCGGTGCGTTGGTATTATTTGTCCTTGTATCGACAGCTGAAACACTGTTGCGCAGGGTGTGCCCACAGGGCTATTAATTGTGGGCTTATCTGAAAGGATTGCCCCACTCAATCACAGACGTAGGTTCATTCCAGTTGCTTATTTTCACTTCTTGATTCCGTTCCTCGTGTCCTTTCATTGCTCCTTAGCTCCTCCCAGAGGGTGCTTCAGCGGGGGGACACCAGTGCACCCCTTTTTTCCTGCACACGTGAAGAATAAATGATTGACCTGTGGATTCACCTCTCCCCATCTCTGCCACGTCTGTAATTGACGTGGATTTAAACCGATGCTTGACTGAACAAGGACGTTCCGTTCGCGTAAAACACGTTTCTTTGATTCCTTCGTCCTCATGTCCTTTTCTTTCGTCCTCCCTTGGGAAGAGCTAAGGAGCGAGGAAAGGATGCAAGGAAAGGATTCAAGGGGTGAAATTAAGTGATCGGAATGAGCCCGCAGTGTTATACGTATCATAGGCAGGGCTAGCAAACCCATGATAAATGTCCAGAGTTCAGCGTTAGCTGATCAAAGATGCAGTCTGAAGAGTTGTGCTACCATGGCTCAGTCATAGACAGTGACGCTGTCCCAAACTGCAGTGGGGAGCCCCTTCCACCAAAGCTCGTTAATTTTCTTGTTCCTGTAATTCTTATTTTTAAACTGTCACACTTTGTCTCTCCAGAATTCTTTAAAAACAAATCCCCCTTTCTCTTTCTCAGAATAGGGGGTTAGGAATTATGCTCTCTCAGGCTGTGACAGGCAGCTGTGCATTGTGCTGCCAAATTCCTTTCTCTCTCCCTCCCTCTTCCTTTCTCAGCCTTCTGGTCCTTCTGTCTGTCTCGGTGTTCCCTCAGAGGGAGAAAGTTCTGTGGTAGCTCTTAGTTTCCTTTTGTTTGTTGTGGCAGTGCCAGCTCTTTGTTGTGGCAGTGCCAGCTCTTTGATGGGGCACTCTTTCAGGGTGTATAGAAAGGGCTACGAATGCCCGTTGCCAGACACGCAGACGTCGTCCGTTTTATACACTTGGAAAGATCAGGCCTTATAAGAGCAAAATAAGGTTTACTGCCGCAACACTGAATAGAATGAACACGATACTGTAATACTCCAGAACAGAGACGGGCAAGAGTGAGCAAGAGTGAGCGAGAGCGAACGAGGGTGAGAATTGAATGAAGCTGCTGAGAGGAGAGAGAGGTGGATGAAGTGGGGGTCGTTTTCCAAGTCTTTCCCCATCAAAGGGGGTGGGTCACAGTTCCTTGGATGCTTTACGGCTTACTCACACGCAACTGCACAGCCTCTTGGTTCAGGGTTCCCCCAACCCACTGCAGAGGGAGTCCCCCAAACTTGTCCCTCCGCACCACGAGAGCAGCACGCACAGTATGGGGAAGAGGCAGGGGTTAAAGACAGAGAAAGAGGGAGTGAGAGAGAAAGATGAGAGAAAGTGACAACTCATGATTGCTGTAAATTAGTGACACGATTTTGAGTTATGGATTTTGGATGAAATGTTGGATGTCAGGTGTCCACATACTTTTGGCCATGTAGTGTATGTGCTGGAACTTGGCTCTATTTATTTATTTATCATATGTAAAAATAGACACATTAAAACAGAGGATAATTCTTGTATCTAACATTAACAGAATAAAGGAAATATACACTACATGGCCAAAAGTATGCGGACACCTGACATCCAACATCTCATCCAGAACGATGGGCATATGGAGTTGGTCCACCTGTTGCTGCTATAACAACCTCCACTCTTCTGGGAAGGCTTTATACAAGATTTTGGAGCATTGCTGCAGGGATTTGCATGCATTCAGCCAGAAGGTTGGGCACTGATTGAGAGATTAGGCCTTGCTTGCAGTTGGCTTTCTAATTGATCCCAAAGGTGTTGGTTGGGGTTGAGGTCAGGGCTCTGTGCTGGCCAGTCAGGGTCTTCCATTCCATGCTCGACAAAACCATTTCTATATGGACCTCGCTGTATGCCTGGGGGCATTGTCATGTTGAAACAGGAAAGGGCCTTGCCCTAACTGATGGGGAAGGACAGAATCATCTAGAATGTGATTGTATGCTGTAGCATTAAGATTTGTCTTAAGATTTGACTGGAACGAAGGGGCCTAGCCAAAACCATTGGATTAAAATTAAGATTTTTGTTGGTAAGCCATTGTATAAGCAGGATAATCACCAAGGCGCTGCGCATTACATAGTTAAATGGTAAATGGACTGCATTTATATAGCACCTTTATGTAGTCCTGTGTGCTCTGATGATGTCGTAATGCCCTCTCGCTCTCCCCCCTGCCAATATGGTATAGTCCTGTGTGCTCTGATGATGTCATAATGCCCTCTCTCCCTCTCTCTCCCCTGCCAGTATGGTATAGTCCTGTGTGATCTGATGATGTAACAATGCCCTCTCCTCTCTCTCCCCTGCCAATATGGTATAGTCCTGTGTGCTCTGATGATGTCATAATGCCCTCTCTCCCTCTCTCTCCCCTGCCAGTATGGTATAGTCCTGTGTGCTCTGATGATGTCATAATGCCCTCTCTCCCTCTCTCTCCCCTGCCAGTATGGTATAGTCCTGTGTGATCTGATGATGTAACAATGCCCTCTCGCTCTCCCCCCTGCCAATATGGTATAGTCCTGTGTGCTCTGATGATGTCATAATGCCCTCTCTCCCTCTCTCTCCCCTGCCAGTATGGTATAGTCCTGTGTGCTCTGATGATGTAATAATGCCCTCTCTCCCTCTCTCTCCCCTGCCAGTATGGTATAGTCCTGTGTGCTCTGATGATGTCGTAATGCCCTCTCTCTCTCTCTCCCCTGCCAATATGGTATAGACCTGTGTGCTCTGATGATGTAATAATGCCCTCTCTCCCTCTCTCTCCCCTGCCAGTATGGTATAGTCCTGTGTGCTCTGATGATGTAATAATGCCCTCTCTCCCTCTCTCTCCCCTGCCAGTATGGTATAGTCCTGTGTGCTCTGATGATGTCATAATGCCCTCTCTCTCTCTCCCCTGCCAGTATGGTATAGTCCTGTGTGCTCTGATGATGTAATAATGCCCTCTCTCCCTCTCTCTCCCCTGCCAGTATGGTATAGTCCTGTGTGCTCTGATGATGTCATAATGCCCTCTCTCTCTCCCCCCTGCCAGTATGGTATAGTCCTGGATGCAGGCTCCTCCCACACCGCCATGTACATATACAAGTGGCCGGCGGACAAGCAGAATGGCACGGGCATCGTCACCCAGCACAGCGAGTGCCATGTTAAGGGTGAGCTAGGAGCTTGGCTGCTGTGTGTGCAGTAGCGTCACTAGGGTTGGTGACACCCAGTGCGGTCGACCGTTGGTGTCACCCAATGTTGGGTGTTTGGGATGTTGTCGACCGGGGTATACTGTAATAATACCAGAATAATGCATCGGAGAAATTAGCTGTTTCAACCCGTCGCTACACAAAACACTTCACAAAAAATGTATTGCCAGTCATTTCAGTGTCACCCCCCTCGGTGGTGTCACCCGGTGTGGTCCGCACCCCCCTAGTGACACCTCTGTGTGTGTGCATCGTTCCCCCACCCGTCCACCCACACTGCACTGCTGTAGGATCCTGTGTGTGCAGTCTCTGTGCTCTGGAACCAGAGAACATCTGCACACAGAGTGGTCCAAAGCTAACAGTCTAGTTTTATTTACAAATGACGCCTTGGACAGATACAGAGTTGACTCCCTAAACTCCCTTTTTGAGAGATAATCCATTCAGATTCACTTCCTTTGACATCTGTTTCGCAGTTCTTCCCGGTCAGTTCTCCCCTTGCTGAAAGTACCAAAGGTTTTGAGTTATAGTTAAATCATGTTTTGTGACTTTTCTGACTGTCCTGAAAAAAATTGGGATTGGGTGGGGGGGGGTTTAAATACATTTCCTGATGGCATACCTGACATTTCATGAGCTAATAAACTGAGGAGGCAGAGAACCTAGCTTTATGGTCGTCCCAAACCTCTGTTTTGTCACTCTTCTTGTTTTTCAAAAGCTGGCCAATTTTAGAAAAAATAATTAACAAGCATAAGCACCAGATTACTGTGGAAGGCATCCATGCTTGAAAGACCCTACCACTGTCCAAGTCCTGTTCCCATGACAGCAATTGTTTTTTTTTTTTGTTTTTTTGTTTTTTTAGAACCAAGGCTCTCAAAGTTCCAGTGAGGGAGAACAAATCCTCACTTTCGTTTTTTCGCAATTCAAACCCACACTTTTCCTAAAGCTCCAAGTGGGTTCAGACTGTGGGAACCCTCTAATTTTTTGGTCGAAGGGTCAAGCTTCTGTATGTGGGGGGCTTTTCAGCTGCAACTGCTTATCCCAAACTGCTTAAAGTGAAGGCTATCCTCTGTGGGGACATTTCTGCTGACAGTACAGGCAGCGTGTACAGATGGGTTGTGGGATATGACGGAGTAAGCAGAGTGTTGTGTTCCAGGAGGGGGAATCTCCAGCTATGCAGGACAGCAGGGCGCTGCGGGGCGCAGTCTGGAGACTTGCCTGGACACGGCAGTGAAGGACATCCCAAAATCCAGACATAGCCTCACACCCGTGTACCTAGGGGCAACAGCAGGCATGAGGCTGCTGACGTGAGTGTGCTTCCCCGACACACACACACACACACACACACACGCACACACACACACACACACACACGCGCACACACACACACACAAATATGTCTGCATACTTAGGAAGTACTAAGAATTTGACTGGTCTCCTCTTGTCTGAAATGATTCATATCTGAAGAAATGACTTATGATCTGACAGCAGGTCAAAATGGGTTGAGCTTTACGTAAACATACACACGCGCACACACACACAAGCACACACACATACGCACACACACACACACATACACACACACACACGCACACATACGCACACACACACACGCACACACTCACACATACGCACACACACACACACACAACACACACACACACACACACACATCAAATATGTCTGCATACTTAGGAAGCACTAAGAATTCGACTGGTCTCCTCTTGTCTGAAATGATTCATATCTGAAGAAATGATGCAGGTCAACATGGGTTGAGCTTTACATAAACACACAAGGTGGATTTCACATCCGTATTCAGCCATTAATGCTCTACATTTATTACACTGAGGCTGCATAAAGTTAAATATAGTCAGAGCTGGCAAGTTTACACAGGCATGCAGTGTGTGTGTGTGTGTGTGAGTGTAAGTGTGTGTCTGTAAGTAAACCTGAGTGAGTATGTGTGTGAGTGTACTGTAAATGTGTGTGTGTCTGTGTTTGAGAGTTTGTGTGAGTGTGTGTGTGTATGTTTGTATGAGTTTGAGTGATTGTCTGTATGTGTGTGTTAGCGAGAGTGTGTGTAAGGAGAGAATGTGTGTATGTGTGTGTGTGTGTGTGTGAGAGAGAGAGAGAGAGGGAGAGAGATAGAGATACCCAGCACAGGGGTATCCTGATATATATATTCACGCACATACACACTCATTATTCGCAGTCACTCTCACACACACATATACATTTAATATGAACACGGCCTGATGCTAATAGCCTCAGATGAACGCTGTTGTGCAGGCACTGGTGTCTGCCACAGGAAAATACCCTGCATGTTTACAAATACACATACCCTCACTCCTTCTGTCTTCAATCCGTCTCTCTCTCTCTCTCTCTCTTCTTCCCGCAGAATCTCCAGCCCCAGGGTGTCAGAGGAAATTCTGCGGGAAGTGGGCGACAAAATAAAGTCCTATCCTTTCAACTTCCGAGGGGCGGCCATTTTGAGTGGCCAGGAGGAAGGGGCATACGGTTGGGTCACCGTCAACTACCTGCTGGAGAACTTTGTCAAGGTAGCCTCACCCGTGAGCTGTGAGGGTATCTGGGGCGATTCACGCTCAGCTCTTTCAGGCTACTGATCAGGAAGGACTTGGGAAATGCTGACCGTGGGATTTTTCAGACACATTTCGTTTCCAGTTAATCAAATTACAAACTGGGCTTGACATTGGTTCCTGTTAGTTCTGTGCCAGGGACCAATCAGGCAGTGGTTTGAGGACCTCTAGTGGAAATTCTTGGCTATGCAGTTGAGTTTGACCTGCACCAGCGTTTCTCAAACTCGGACTTTGGGTAACAGTGTATATGCTGGTTTTCATTCCAACCATAACTGCAATCCCAGTTTGAACAAGCTGTAAAAACATTCCATTAGGTGCTTTTCATTTTTACAGTGATTAGAACAATTGACAGTCACAAGCCCTCGCTGGGTAAAATTGGGGGCCTCTGGATTAGAGTAAGCCACCAGCTTCACCTGCAAATAGTATTTCAGTCAACTATGCACTGGTTAATGTGGGGACCTCTACTGGCCATTCAATGGTATGCATATGAGCCATGTATGCCTTTTCAGTTTTTCAAGGATTATGACATTAACTTCATCTTGGCCTGTCAGTGTTATTTCAGAGAGCAATGTGGTGGTTTGTGGTTTGTATGGGTGGTCATTTCAGGAAGTGCCAAATTATGTTCTGTGCCCTCTTCCCCCCAACCCCCCCCCCCCCCCCCGCCAGTATGGCTTTGTGGGTCACTGGATGAGCTCGGGCAGGGAGACGGTGGGGGCTCTGGATTTCGGTGGGGCCTCCACCCAGATCACCTTCCTGACCCGGGACCCGGTGGAGGATGAGAAGGACAGCATGACCCTGCGTCTGTACGGGAAGGACTACGCCCTCTACACCCACAGCTTCCTGTGCTACGGCCAGGACCAGATGCTGCGCAGGCTGCTGGCTCACCTGCTGCAGGTACGGGTCGTCCCGCAGTGGATCGCTGACACTCTCCAGAATTCGGGTCATTTCTGTTTCAACTCAATGTTTTTGGGGACTTTTTTTGATTTAGTTGAATTTGATAAATTTCCTCAATTGGCTGAATTGAAATGGAATTCACCCCAACTGTGCTGGCTGTCTGCTGTGCTCACCCACCCACCCCCCACCCCCACCCTGCCCCCTGTTTTTCCCGCTCTCAGTCCCAGGGCTACCCGAAAACCGTCACCCACCCCTGCTTCCCTGTTGGCCACAGCGTCCCCACGGAGATGGGGAAGGTGTTCGATTCGCCGTGCACTGTGGACAGTAAACCGGCCCCGTACGACCCCCGGACGCCGGTGACCGTGCTCGGCTCGGGCCAGTACCACCAGTGCCTGGGGAACGTCAGCGAGCTCTTCAGCTTCGGCAGCTGCTCCTACTCCCAGTGCTCCTTCGACCAGGTCTTCCAGCCCAACGTCAGCGGCAACTTCATGGTGAGGGAGGGAGGGAGGGAGGGAGGGAGGGAGGGATGGCCACGCAGCTGCAGGGGTTTCACGTCTCAATAAAGCTAACAGTTTGAAATCTACTAAAGCCGCTTTTCCACCGCACGGTGCCGGCTCGACTCCACTCGACTCTACTCGCTTTTGGTACCAGGTACCTTTCATCCTGGATAACCCTCCACGTGTCAGATAGGTGCTATTACACCCGTGAACCTCTGCGTCATGTGGGACTGCGTCTGTCATTATACCCCTGCATGTGAAACGCTGCTTATCTGGCGAGCATTGTTGGGCTGACTGGCCTGTTCTTGTCATTACGTTGCATTATGTTAACATACAGTTACAATATCTCTATCCTTCTCTCCCTCCCCATTCTCTCTGTCTCCCCCTACCTTCCTCTCTTCTTCTCTCCTTCCTTCTCTCTCAGGCATTTGCAGCGTTCTTCTACGTGCACTCTTTCCTGAAGCTCACCACAGGCATCGCTGTCAGCACCCCTGCTCAGCTGGAGGAAGCAGCTCGTGCTGTCTGTAACCTGACCTTCCAGGAGGTATCCCTGCCCTGTGTGTACATGTGTGCGTGTGTGTCTGTGTGTGTCTGCGTGTGTGTGTGTATGTGTGTGTGTGTGTTTCTGTGTGAGTGAGAAATGTCATGTACAGCGTGCTAATCTGTTACAGCATCACACATTACATCTGTGTGTGGCCACATCATATCTGTTTCTCTCTCCTCCCTCCCCCTCTCTCCCTCTCCATTTCCCCTCTGTCTCCCTCTGCCTTTCTCCCCCTCTCCTTCCCTCCTTCTTGGTCTCTTTCTATCCCCGTCTTTCTCTGCCCGCCGTCCTCCCCGGCTCTCTCTCTCTCTCTGTGTGTCAGATGTTGGCGTTAGCCCCCGAGCAGGAGAAGCGTCTGCAGCAGTACTGCCCCGCCGCCGTCTTCATCCAGGTGCTTTTGCTGCGAGGGTACAAGTTCGACGAGATCTCGCTGCCCAAGGTCTCCTTCCAGAGCAAGGTAAGCCTCCTGGCTACAGCATTACCTGGAGAGGACGGATTCATTTAGGCAGGATGACTGTGTCTCAGCACTCACCAGCCCCCCCTGCTGGTCAGCAGCGCACTCACACTCTGCTTTCTAAAAAAAGCACTTCAGTGACATTCCAAGCCATTGGCTGGTCAGGGCTGCCCAACCCAGGTCCTGGACGTCTACCGTCCTGTAGGTTTTAATTTCACACCTAATTATGGCAGCTCAATGAGATCTCTAGCTGTTGAACAAGGTGTGCTTTGTTATGGTTGGAATGAAAACCTACCGGACAGTAGATCTCCAGGGACAAGGGTTGGGCAGCCCTGGTCCAAGTGCTGCCTGTTAACGTGTGTATTTCTTGAGCACGGCTCCTTCTGTGCGGCTGTGTGACTGTGTGGCGTTGCTGTGCCTGACTCCGACAGGCAGGGGGCGCCTCTGTGGGCTGGGCCCTGGGGTACATGCTAAGCCTGAGCAACCTGTTACCAGCGGAGAGCGTGGGGATGAGGAAGGCCCTGCACCCTAGTGCCTGGGGCGTCCTGCTGTTCCTCTGCTCCCTCCTCCTCCTCGGTGCTCTGGGATACCTCGTCCTGCACACCTCTCGAGGGAAAAACCAGGATGGAAGTTTCGACTAACCACCACAAGAGGGCGATGTCGGGGAGACCCAAGATCCCCACGTGCTCTGAATTACTGTGAAGAGTGCCAGCATCAAAGTCTCTGGCAAACCCAACTTTCATAATTCACAACATAATCTTCAGAAAAAAATTAATTGCACTTAATTTTTCTATTTTCATAATTCACAGAGCCAGACGCCACAAGTGAGCTAATTGTGGTGTTTCAGTTGACAAATTGAAAAAAAAATGTGAGAACTGTGTCAAACAAAAAGGTTATTTCAGAGTATGTCCATTTTTTTAGTTATTGATTTGTTTTTATGACAAGCGCTCAGAAGAAGCTATGTGTATAAAATGTTTTATTGGCTTCGAGAGCCATTTTGATCCTGTCTTTGGGGAATTTCTTTAATGGCATTGAAACCAACAGTGTATCCAGGCCACTGATGTCCTAGGATCTAAAGGACTAACTTCCTCCAAGAACAAGGATGGACATGTGTACTACCACAGATTAAGAAAAGGAAAAGCCAGGCCATTACAAGCCATTATGAGGCTTGTTTCCAGATTTCACACACCCTCAACCAGTTCTGACAACTATCACAGTTTCCATGTGTGTTACTATCTAGGATTTAAAAAAAACAAATATAGAGTCCTTCAAAGAAGCATCTAGGTTCTTGTCCTTTAGCAAACACTCACCTAAGGAAATTCAAAGTACATTAAAAAACATGCAATAAAATGGACCCACACGTATGGTGGTCTTCTGTAAGAATGAAGGTGGGTTGGGGAGGGATTTAACACATTGTAATTAACAAACGTGTTTAATAAAAATCTTGCTTTTTATATTTGTTTGGAATGTGCTAGGTTGTCTTGCAAGAGACAAAACAAGATTACCACTAAATTCAAACTTAATCTAAACTTTTCTAAACACATAAAACTGGTCGGTGTAAACCTTTTTTATGCTCCATCAAATAAAAGTTAATAATATTTTACTATTATTGTGCACATCTGTGTTTTGTAAAATGACTAATCAACAGTGAGTATTAGTTTGTTTTCATGTATTATTTAAATGATTAAATAATAAATTATTATGTTTCAATACTAATAATAATAATACTAATAACAATAACCTATTATTATTATTATTATTATTATTATGTCAGGTTAACTTGGGGGATGGTTAGACTCCAACTGCACAGTATCACCATCATTGAACTGCCTGGGACTGGTTTTCTGCTTGGTCAGGAAGGAGTAGCCTACTGGCTCATCAATATCACCATCAGTAGAAGCCTAAACCGGGACCTCATTCATCCAGGTACGGAACGCGAATTATGCCGCTTAAATGGCGTACCTGTATTTCATCACAATAACCTACCTAAATTTGCTTATACAAAAACTACGAGATCCACAATACATTGCGCTGTACTTCCGTTTGTGGGAGTTTTTTTCCTTTCCCCTTAAAAAAAAGCTATAATAAAGGCCTCCAACCCACAAACAAATAGCAGGTTCCTTCGCGGACGTCTGCCAATCAGAGACTAATGCGCATATCTGCTGTTGAGGAATGGGCGAAATTTCTCGCTCTGCTTTGGACTGTAGTCATGGCTGCCGAACGCCTGGCAAATATTCCTCAGGTGGACATCAGTTCGGACGGCGTTTTTAAATACGTCCTCATTCGAGTACACAGCACCGAAGACGGGGATGACTCGAATATAGAAATTGTTCGAGGTTATGCATGGGCAAATTATCACGGTATGAGATGGGGGCAGTGCATTACCATAACCTTGATATCATTTAGGAAATTTCACTGCAGTTGGCAAGCAGTCTAAAAGCAGCTATCTCGGCACGGCGAGCGATATCAGAGCGACTGTAGCCTACATATTCTGGCTGTATAAAGACCGCGACAGCAAATACACAGTGAAAGTATTAAGGTATTCTTATTGAAGTGCTTAACATACCGAGAAAAATACACGAATGTAACCCACGAAAGTGGAGAGCCATAACCAAAATGCCATACCTAATTAACTGGTCTTTGTCAGCCCGCACGCTCATGGAATATTGATTCTCACAGCGCTTGCACGTCCTTTTCAGCTGATATCTACGAACTGGTAGCCGCTGAACTCCAGAAGGGAGGCGAACTTGACTGTCAGTGTTTGGGAGGGGGGAGAATTAACCACGACAGCCATGCGAAGAAGATTCATGTCTATGGCTACTCCGTGGTGAGTATGTTGCCCCGCCTTTAGGGTGTGATTTATTTACGAAGCTTTGAAAGGGCACAAAATTTAACCCTGGCTTTGTGCATAAAAATGATTGAATCTTGAATCTGGTGTGGCGTAAGGAGGTGCGGTCCACCAGGCGGCAGCACTGGCCCTACACACAGGTATGTCCACAGTTGTGATGCATGGCAATAATCACTATGACTGTGGCCAATGGGCTTATTAAAAGGCCTGATGGTGAGGCATAGTTGACGGACAGGTTTCTGGACTGTTTTTTTTTTAATGGGTGGTGCTGTAGTATTCCACCTGTGAATATGAAAACAATGATTATGACTGCATTCAAAGGAAACAAAGTGATAATGATACCACTTTGTTTCCTATGAATGCAGTTATAATCATTATATGTCCTGGTTGTAGAGCTAGTTATTTTTTCCAACTGTAACTGTGTCATTCAACAATTAGATACAATCCAATCAGTGTGGGTTTTTTTCCCCCCGCCTAAACGTTCATCATTGAATATGAGCAAGTTGGGGAGTTTTCATGCCTTTGACAGAGTTTGGCATTCGCTGGGCGTTCATTAAAAGTACTGCGTAGAGAACAAGGGACAAAAACGATGCATGCCGAAGTTAGTCATTAGAAAATTTAAGGACGAACCGCGGTGCGCTTTGATTGAACCTGCCCCCTTCTTGCCTCTCCCTTGCAGGGATTTGGCCGGGCCGATCACTGCGTCGCCACAGAGAAGCTGAAGGCCCGGTACCCCGAGTACGAGGTGACCTGGGCTGACGAGGGCTACTGAGAATCCCCTGGAAACAGTCGCTCAGAATGGGATCGGGGCAGAGCCGGCCTGTCCGCACCCGGCTGGATTTGCTGGGTAGATTTGCCCTGAAGGAATAACACTGGGTTTGCGACGGTGGAACCTGCAGTTTTAAGCTCGTAGTGGACATTAAATAGCCAGTATTTGAACTATATTGATCTTGAAACATACCGGCAGACCACTGATATGTTTTTGAACCGGAATGTTTCCTGTGCTGTGGAAATAGGGACAGTCATTGAAGTTGGACTTGAGCTCTGTGTGACTTTAACTTCTGCTGTTACATTCGGTGCTGTTGGTTTGTTGCGAGGAGAGAAAATTGTATTTATGTTTATAGTTGTGTTAATGTAGGCCTATCTAATATTTCGATCATGGCTATAGATTATTATTTAGCTATGTGCTTTTTTTAGATGCATGAACAGCTACAAAATAAAATTTTAAAAAATGTAAAAATAAGTGTGACCCTAAATCACTGGATAAGCTACAAGCTTACAGATGCATCATACATTCCCATTTTGATAAGCTGTATGGATGCAGAATTATTTAAACTGGGGAAATAAAGCTATTAAAATAAATCCGTGTTCCATGGTGATTCACAAATCTTAGGGTTTCGTTCGTTCTGTGTTTTCTTTTCAGTGCACAAACACATGGAAAGTTCAACAAGTAATAACGAATAAAAGCATGCTATCATTTAACTGTTTTACAACAGTAAAACTATAAACAATCATTCATAACTGCTGAAGAGGACTTTCATGCACATCTCATAAAAAGTGTTTTGCAGAAATGAGAATGTAATTAAAAAGGTGGATATTTATCGTACGCAACTGATTTAACGTAGCCCCCATAAAAAGTTAACTCCGACTGAAATAATGTCAGTAATTATTGTCCATAATCCTTATCTCCCATCCGAATATGCTTACAATCAGTATGACAGTCAGCACCAAAGTACAGAGATTAAAATATAAAAACCCTTGTGTCATTTCAGTGGCCTCATCAGCTGTGAAATTCAGTTGTGTTTTGCGAAGAACCTGATTCATCTCTTGCTTTGTTTATTGTTTGTTTCGCATCTTGGTTTAAATTAAACTGCAGCCTGTTCCGGAGCAGTAAAAGCACCATTTTTCTCACTGTTGGCTGATGGATGGAATGGGGGATCCTGTGCCTGTCGTGTGTTTAGGTGTTAGGTGTGTGTGTGTGTGCCCCGAGCGTTCATATTCACTGCTGTTATGTCCTTGCTTCATACATTCAGGAGGTTTATCTTTATTGCTTCCTGTGAATAACATATTTTATAACTCTGATCTACACTTATGAGGATTTCAATAAATGGCGCTGCTGTCATAAGCATCTCTTATACACACACACACACACACACACACACACACACACACAGTTCGTTTTTGATATTTATATGTTTAGATTATTATTTGCTGAATTTTCCGTGTGATTATACGCTGAAATGAAGATCCAGCATTTAGTCAAACCGTTCTGTATCACCTTAGAACAATTATTTCTTAATTGTTCACACTTTCCGTCTGCAATTGTACACATTCTTTACACACACGCTTTCTTGTGTCGTAAACACGGTCTGATATTGCCAAACTGCTGATATTGCAAAAACACGTACGTGTCTAGCTCCTGTGGTCTCTGGACCCCCAACTGAGTAGGGCATATCAAATCAGTAACTGAGCCAAAATAAAAAACAAATTGTTTTACATCACACATGTAGTAGTATTAAAGGTTAGTGTCCTTGCTGGACGCCACATAATGCACACAGATTCTTTTACATCTGCAGTTTAATTGAGTTCCACACTGTTGTTACCTCTGAGGATTATACTGTATGTACATCTGATGCAGGCAAACTGCAGGCGATCAGTTTGCCAGATTTGGCCAACCCCTCTGCCGCCCTTGTGTTAGCAATATCTGTTAACCCTGCGATGCCCAAGAGGGCTGATGACTGTATTCAACACTGAATCAGTGTGCAATGCCACAATATTAGGCGTGGCACCAAGAGACCTGGGTCAAATAAATATTTGTAATACTGTTACATGCCAGTAAATTCCTGCTGATTACTAGAAATTTTACAATAAGAGATACCTTTACTTTCTTTAATACTCTGGATACATTTTTTTTTTCATACAACTCTTTTTCTGTGACACTTTTATATGCTTCTATGTTAGTAACATACTTCACTGAAACTTTTGAGGGATCTGCTTTGGTGTTTTCGAATTTAATTGGCATCTAAAGAGTTCAGGTATTTCAAATGCATGTTTGAATTGCATCACCATGCCACACTAAGAACTATTGGTTTACCTGGCTGCGCCCCCCAACTACCCCTCTCCTTTTTGGGCTGCAGTTGAGCTGGCAGTGGTATAGCGACGCCCCCCCCCGGCTGAACCTCCTGACTCCTTCCCAGGTGGCCGGGAATGGCTTCCAGCGAGGAGGCCGACGGCGCAGGTGTGACCGGACCTGCGATTGCAGACAGGAGGCAATGCTACCAGCGGCCGCCTGCTATTTGTGGGAAACTGCACAAGCATTATTCAATGGATTGAAAGTCCAGATGTTATCTCTGAGGGGCGGGGCGGGGGGGGGGGGGGGGGTGGTGAAGGGAGGTCTGGAGCGGGAGGAAATGAGCAATATCAGAACAGAGCTTGGTGGTGCGCGGATATTCCTTGCGGCTCCTGGAGGGGAAACATGGCTCTGTGCAGCAGAACCTGGGCCCTCCTGCTGGTGCTGGTCGTGGGGCACTGGGGTGAGAGAGCGGAGGAGGGGAGGGGTCCTACCTCCGAATTTACAGTACTGCCGCTGCTGCTGTGTCGCTGCTGCTCACAAAGCTTCGCTGCTTTCATTAGGAGTATCTTATTGTTCCATTCTCTGCCTCTGACCTCACTGCCTTCAAATCTGCAGAATGTTCTAGAATTTGATTTTGTTCTGGAATGATGGTTAGGATTATGACATCGTAATGACATCATGATGTTCGCCGTTTCTGATTACTTGGCTTTAAATTGCAGCTCGGTCTTCAAGGACGATTTTCATTTACCACGATTGTGATTTAAGTTCACCCAGGCTGTCGCTAAATTTACTTCATTATTATTTAATTTTTATCATGCTGCAAAATATTTGCACTTACTAACAGTCTGTTGTCCTCAAAGTCACGATTATAACTGCTGTCCTTTCTGAATGGAAACATTTTTCAACGATTATCATTTCTGTATTACACTTTCACTGGTGCTAACTTCACTTTATTAATGATCCAACCTGTTCTTTGTTTTGTTTCTCACAGTCTGTGTGTGTTCCTCGATATATGCTTAGCCGCACTGGCTATTTTAAGATTTCATTCCTGCAGTGAAACGCGAACGCATGCACACATACTGTGTACATGCTGCTGGTTTCATGTGTGTGACCTTCACGGTGCGAAGGTGAAGTCAAGTCCAGGCTGAACTAGTAGCGAACTTAATTTAGGATACCTCCATGATGAAGTTCTTTATTTGTGTGTCAACTTGCTGAATTCTTTAAGGTATTGAAACAGCTTAAACTGGCCCGTGGGCTAGTGCTAGGGTTTTATGGATGCACTAAAAGGTGATGTTTGCCCTGTATCTGATTCTCATCTGGGACCTTTGGCTGACTGAAGTCTTCTGGCACCGTTCAGGAGATTAGGAAACACTTCGGCCTTTGAGCTTCCTGGCTTCCGGAGGGCCCATAAAGTCTTCTAATTGAGAGGGAGGACGATGACGTTGTATTAGGGACCGTCTCTGTTTAACATAAAAAGCACTTGCCTCTCATTGTTTTCTCTTAATGCTTGATGTCTGTGCATTTTATTTGCATTATGTACATTACTGGTCGTGAGAGAACATAGAAGCACCCATATAAAGCAGCTTGGCAGCCCTACAAATGCAAATGTCTGTGACTGAGTGAGTGAGTGACTGAGTGAGTGATGAAGTTACACCATTGGTCGGCCGGATCACGTGTGTTAGGTCCAGCCATATACTAGGTCTTAACCTGGTCCTGATTTATTGGTCACTTCCTGTCGCTTGTTTGGAAAGGTGCTCATCGTGAACTCACTTTTTTTGCAGCGATGGTAGAAGCGCAGCACGGGTGCCAGGCGCACCAGTGCAACTTTGTGTGCGACTGTCTGGACGAGCAAAACTGCAGCGACGAACAGAACTGCGGTAAGGTGCCGTCCCCGGCAGCGGTACTTCCGGCTCGGTCAGACGTTCCTACGGACACAATTGGCAGTGTTCGCGGGTGGGAAGCCGCTTTCACGTGCTTACCTGTGTGTGTGCATCTGTACACGTATGTTCACACATGCGTGTGTGTGTGTGCGTCTGTACACGTATGTTCACACATGCGTGTGTGTGTGTGCGTCTGTACACGTATGTTCACACATGCATGTGTGTGCGTGCGTCTGTACACGTATGTTCACACATGCGTGTGTGTGTGTGCGTCTGAACACGTATGTTCACACATGCGTTTGTGTATGTGCGTGCGTCTGTACACGTATGTTCACATGTGTTTGTGTGTGTGTGCGTCTGTACACGTATGTTCACACGTGTTTGTGTGTGTGTGCGTCTGTACACGTATGTTCACACGTGTTTGTGTGTGTGTGCACATGAGCACACACTGTGTGTGTACTTGTCTAGGCTACAGCAGGGGCTTTGTGTGTGATTTTGAGGACCCGGCCATGTGTGGCTGGGAGGACCAGTCTGAGAGCCCGCTGTACACCTGGGAGAGACGGCAGCGCGGAGACAGGCTGCCCGACAGCGGACCGTCCTCCGACTACACCACTGGCACCTCTGCAGGTACACCCCCCCACCTGGGCACTGTCATACACCTGTACAGGTGCATATACCCATCACCTGGGCACTGTCATACACCTGTACAGGTGCATATACCCATCACCTGGGCACTGTCATACACCTGTACAGGTGCATATACCCATCACCTGGGCACTGCCATACACCTGTACAGGTGCATATACCCATCACCTGGACACTGTCATACACCTGTACAGGTGCATATACCCCTTACCTGGGCACTGTCATACACCTGTACAGGTGGACAATCTTACCTGGATTCTGTCACATACCTCACTCACAACATGTGTTCTGTGTGTGCAAGCTTGTGTGTCTGTCTCTGAACCTTACGGTGATGGTGACAGATTTTGTGTTGGTTAGCGTGCAGATTACAGTATTTCCAAATGGTGGCGAATGGCTGTTGGTGCTTCCTTGTTCAGTGGCTTGTTGCGTGTGATTGGAAGGGTGTGCGTACCATTGTGTTAAGTGGTGTTTGCATGCTAATTGTGGCTTCGAGGTAAGTTGTCGAGTGTCATGCTTTTGCAGGGTGGTTCATGGGCGTGACGTCGGTGAGCACAGATGACCTCACGACGGCCGTGCTGGTGTCTCCCGTGATGAGCCAATCAGCACTCACGTGCCAGCTGAGGCTAAGATACTTCATCTGGGACTCAGGTGACACGAATGCACACAAACAAAACCCATACATGTACGCACATGCACCCACAAACTCACACTCACTCTCTTACACACACACACACACACACACACAAATGAACGCGCACATGCAGATACTCACATACAGTACACATGAAAACACACACACACACTCGTGCACAAACATACGTAGTCTTCGTTACAGTCTAAGTGTGGCACTTGTGTGACTGTGTTCTGGAAATGTTGCTCCTTTATGAACTCGGGCATTAGAACAAAAAACAAGCGCCAGGAGGTATCCTGATGGCATTTCCCTCGGTGTGCACGGGGCTCTGTAGACTAGCTAGCTGTGGCTCAGGCCTGGGCTCCGTTCGGGTTTCTGTCGAGTTAGTTCTGTGAATTATCTGAAAAATACCACTTAAATGTTCTTTGCAGACTCATCGATAGTCAATAATCATTACATTACATTACATTACAGGCATTTGGCAGACGCTCTTATCCAGGGCGACGTACAACAAAGTGTATAACCATAACCAGGAACAAGTGTGTTGAAAACCCTAGAGGGAAGTGCAGTTCCAAGTGCAGGGAACGACCGCGTAGTTTAACTTGGACCCTGTAGGTTAATCTGATTAACACAACAAAGAACAGCAACAAAGCAGTCTATGCAAATAAAACAAGCAATAGTTGAGTAGGCACGAGTGCATTAACTAAGTCAACTAAGGTAAACGGCTAACCTAGCTACAACCCTAAGATTACAAAGTCAGTTAGAGACTACGGGGGGGTAGGGAGGGATGGGGAGAGGTGCAGCCTGACGAGGAGAGTCTTCAGTCGTCGTTTGAATTTAAGCTTGAATAATCAAATTTAAGATGGATTTTTTTTTTCAACCTTTGGACCGAAACGTTGATCCCTGGTGTTTGGCCGGGCCTGATTTCGGGTTCCCCCCCCCCTCCCCCTCGCAGGCTACACGGGGCTGGACGGGGGTGCGCTGTGGGCGTCGGTGCAGCGGGTGGACGGGGTGCAGGCCGTGGTGTGGCGGCCCCCGACCTCCAGTTTCCGGGGGTGGAGGGAGGACACCGTCTACCTGGGCCGCGTCTCCGAGGGCTTCCGTCTCCGCCTGCACTCCCGCCGAAACCGCGGTCGCCGCGGCGACGTCGCCGTCGACCAGCTGGAGTTCCTGAACTGCGGCCTGCCCGGTGAGGAGGAGTGGGCTTGGAGGAGGGGGAGGGGCAGGGCTGTGAAGTTCGGTTCTCGGTTGATTGTCGACGCTGTGACATCATTGTCAGCTTTCCTAGGGTCATCCACATGATGTCCTCATTATGGCATCCTTCTTACTTGTTTGCAGTTTTCTTCTATTTTCTATTATTCACGGTTGCTCTGTTTGTCTTTTTTCATCAATGTCCTACACTCTCCTTTGACAGCTGTTAAATAAAGACCCTTAATGTCAACTTCCCTCTCTCTCATTCTTTCACTTCTTCCCTCTTCTAATCCCCCGCTCCCTTTCCCTACCTCTCTTTTTCTCCCTCCCTCTCCCCTTTTTTCCCCTCTCTTTCTCTCTCTCAGCCGCTCAGCATGGGCACTGTGCAGGGGGTGCTCTGCAGTGTCAGAGGGGGAACTGTGTGGAGCCGCACCAGGTCTGCGACGGCTCTGACGACTGCGGGGACGGGACGGATGAGATAAACTGCGGTGAGGATGTGGACGGAGGGAGGGAGGGAGAGAAGGAGGGAGGGAGGGAGAGAGGGAGGGATGAAGGGAGGGAGGGAGGGAAGGAGGGAGGGAGGGAGGGAGAGAGGGAGGGAGGGAGGGAGGAGAGGGAGGGAGTGGAGGGTGGAGGAGAGAGAGAGGGAGGGAGGGAGGGAGGGAGGGTGGAGGGAGAGAGGGAGAAAGAGTGGAGGGAGAGAGGGAGGGAGGGAGGGAGGGAGGGTGAGAGGGAGGGAGAGGGAGAGAGGGAGGGAGGGAGGGAAGGAGGGAGGGAGGGTGGAGGGAGAGGAGGGAGGGAGGGAGGGAGGAGGGAGGGAGGAGAGGGAGAGAGGGAGGGAGGGAGGGAGAGAGGAGAGGGAGGGAGGGAGGGTGGAGGAGAGAGAGAGGGAGGGAGGGAGGGAGAGAGGGAGGGAGGGTGGAGGGAGAGAGGGAAGGAGGGAGGGAGGGACTGAGGGAGGGAGAGAGGGAGGGAGGGAGGGAGGGAGGGTGGGTGGAGGGCTTTCCTGTGTGATCTGAATTTACTCCTGTCCGCTCTGCCAAAAACAGTTTATTCACAATGCTGGAGATGCTGAATTTCAGTTTGGATCTGTTTCTTTCATCAAATGCATTCAATGTGTTGTGGATGTTTTTTTTTTTTTGTTGTTTTTTTGGGTTGAGCTTGTATTATCGTTTTGTCATATGACAGGTCATTTTTGAGAGGAAAGGAGACTTTGTAAGTTGACTAATAAACTAATTCATCCAGTTGGTCATGGTGAAATCATGGTGTTTTGATGTGCGGAGTGACATATTTTGATCGGTTAAAACAAGTTGGTGTCTGATTATTCATGCCAGCTTGCAATGCTTTTGTCTACATCCTTCCGTACTTCAAGTGACAAATGCAGAGGATTAAGGATGCAGTGGAAAAAAGAAATGAGAGTACTGACACACACAGTCATAAATGAAAAACAAAAAAAACTAAACGCGATAGAGGAATGGGAATGAGATGGCTAGTTTTGTCTCTGTTTGGATCCAGGTGGATATTGGGGCTGTGACTTCGAGGAAGGACTCTGCGGGTGGGACCTGAGGACGTTTTCCACACTGAAATGGAACCGGACCAGTCAGGACAGCCTGTCCGCGTCCCCCTTTGAACCCAAAATCGGGCCGGGCCGAGACCACAGCACCAACACCGCCTCGGGTACGGATCTTGGGTCGTGTTTGCACATTAAATGTTTAAAAGGAGATCCGTGCGCTCCAGTGCCTTCCTCCGGGTTAGTCCTTCTAAGTGAAGGTACCCAGAGTGTCTTTGCTGATTTTGTATGTCTATTACTGAGAGCACCGGGGATTCTGAAGAAGCTGGCCAAAGCGCGAGTGTTTCTCTATAATTATTATTATTATTAATATTATTATTAATAATAATAATAATAATAATAATAATATTATTAATAATCATAATAATCATCATCATAATCATCATAATAATGTATGTTAACTCTTTTTAGGTTCCTTCCTATACCTCACCAAGCCAGAAGGCATGACGAACGATTGGTCACATTTTCAGAGCCCTGTCCTAGAAGCGACCAATAGCACGCATCCATGCCAGGTACGGCTTCTGCTGCATGTTGGGCTGCTCTGCAGGAATTAGGCCAGGACAAGGGGGTGGGTGCACGGAATTACCCCCCAAGAAACGGCCAGTCCTGATTAACTCCGATAAGGGTGAAATACTGAGTGGCTCACCCTGTTAAGACGCTCGGTTTCCTGTCTGTGTGTGAATGCGCCCCGTGGTCTGGTATTGAATCCAACCTGCCAGTGCCTTCTGGGTACTGTAGTTCCGTCGGGCCGCATGTCATTGAGCATCACTCAGGGAGAGGGGGGGTTTTAGGCAGGGTTGTCCTCATGTCATTCTCTGGCTCTGGATCAGTGTTGCCATTATTGGGCGGGTTTCCGCCCAATTGGGCTCCTTTTGATTACGTTGGCCGGGGAAAAATTGCATTGGGCTGGTAGATGAAATTTTTACATTAAAAATTACTATTACACATTTAGCAGACGTCTTACAGTAGCACATAAATACTTTTACATCCTTAGCTTGTACCATGATCACTGGAAATCTGGCATGAGGAGGTACCTTGCATTCAGTGGTCCACATAATTTTTTACCAATCTAAAAGTGGACTTTGTTATCAACGCGCAAGTTTTATCCACTAGACCACTCTTCTCTCATTTGGGCTACTTATGTCAAGTTAGGTTTCTTACAATATTACAACAGGTGTAAAACTCTCTACCTGAGCTATGTTTCATCCACTTTAATCTGCCTATGGAGTGCATACTTCATTCCCATCTTAATGTTTGAGCACAATTAAAAGAATTTTATTATCATGGGCCATGACCTAACCATTTCATGCATCTATATATTTATATATAATAGATCTTGGCTGCAAGTGAACTGCATCACTGGCTGGCATAGGTTTGACAATACTCTCTGAACGGTCTCATCCCACTACTCAGTAGACACCTCTGTTCTTTGGGCGAAAGCTGTGTTCCTTTTCCCATTATTTTAAATGTTATATGACTCTACTTTGTCGTGCTCATTTGTCAAGGGGCCGTGTGCAATTCTTAACAGATTCCAAAACTTGAGATCTGATGTAATCTGGTAGTTAACAAAATTGCTCGTTCTTTGTCTACAGTCCCTGGGCAGTCCCTGCTGGCCGTTACTCACAAAACAGCTTGTGTGAATGCAGCTTGTTTTCTCCTGTTGTCTGTTAGCCAGCTGCTCGGGCCCATGTTCTTCACAGTGAAAGTTGCATTTGGCTATAGCTGAAGCCAAAGCATTCCACTTAGTTGCATCTTCTGAAAATTCATTAAGTGATGTGGCCAAGTCCCATATGTTGGCAGTGTTAGATCTGGACTACAGTGTAGCACAGGAAACCCCAACCAGCACTTCCTGTATTTAAGGAGCTGAGAGGAAGGAGGAAGCGTTGGAGCTGAGCATCTGGTAGGTCTATCAGTCCGTGGTAAACCCCAAGACATTTGGAAACCCCCCTCTCTCCCCTGTCCCGTCTGCAGATGGTGCTGTACACACACCAGTTCGGGCCCAGGTCGGGGGGGCTGTCCGTGTTGGTGGTGGATGGGGAGATGTACCCCGTGTGGGAACGGGGAGGACAGCTGGGGGACCTCTGGGTGAAGGCGGAGGTGGAGTTCGTGGTCAACGTCACCTTCCAGGTAACTGGGGGATTCGGGGGACCCCGCAATGAAGTGGGGCTCCAGGGTGTGGCTTATCTACTCTTTCCATGGTATAACCACCCCCTTTCACCCCTCTCTCTAAATCTCCTCTCCTTCTCCCCCTCCCCCCCCCTCTCTCTCTCCCCATTCAAATCAGTTTCATTTAGAAAAAAGTAACAGTGACTATATCATTCAATATGTACACAAATGCAACAAATTTCCCCTCGGGGATAATAAAGATTACCTTACCTTACCTTAGCTTACCTTACCTTACCATATATATATATATTAAACATTAGAAATACCTCCTCTCTGTTTCTCCCACTTTCTGTCTCTCTCTCTCTCCCTCTCTCAGATTGTGCTTGTGGGTGCCATAAGAGACGAAGAGTTTGGCGGGATCGCGGTGGACAGCATCGTGATGTCGCCAGGTTGCCGGATTGCCAACGGTGAGCGGCCTCCCATCTGTTCGCTCTTTCGTTTGTCAGACTCTTTCACCCGGGGGAAAACCTGAAGTCTTAAGAGCAAGCCGTCACACGTAGGGCCACCGGTTTGTCTCCCTTTGCTTTCTCGCATGGTAAAGTACTTCAGTCCTCTAGTGCCAGCTAGAGGTCCCCTTCTCAAACAGTTGTCCCATTTGCACCGCCTCAATAATCTGAATTGATCAAGTGATTGACACGAATTAAGCACAGATGAAGATTGAGAGCTATGTTTACAAGTTTTAGAATAATGTAAGTGGTTCTCAAGCCACACTTTCTTGTCCACATGCCATTGCTTTGATAAATACTTAATATTTTGACCATAGCACTCTAATGTACTGGGAAGGTACTTGAAGCTCTGTTGTGTTGTCTATGTACTGGGTTGTTTGTGGCCTGTGTTGTCTAAACCTATACTGTTAGTATTGTGTTGTTTGTAGCCTGTATTGTGTGACTGCTTGCTTTTATTGTCACTATGGTGAAGCCAAAGGCAAATTTCCACAAAAGTGGACAATAAAGTATCGATCTATCTATCTATCTATCTATCTATCTATCTATCTATCTGTCTATCTGTCTATCTGTCTATCTGTCTATCTGTCTATCTGTCTATCTGTCTATCTGTCTATCTGTCTATCTATCTATCTATCTATCTTGTTTCTTCTTCTCTGAAATCGCTTCCACAGAGTCCTCCCCGGGGGTGACTTTCCCCAAACCCCCCGGCCACCCCTGCACCTCCAGTGAGAAGCTGTGCGACTTTCACCCGGACTGTGAGAACTCTGAAGACGAAGCCAAGTGCGGTGAGCTGTGTTTTCTGCGCTCGTGCACGTGTGCGTGCGTGTGTGCGTGCGTGTGCACGTGTGCATGCGTGTGTATGTGCACGTGTGTGCGTGTGCAAGTGTGCGTGCGTGTGTGTGTGCACGTGTGTGCGTGCGTGTGCACGTGTGCGTGCACGTGTATGTGCACATTTGCACGCATTTGTGCACGAGCGTTCGTGCATGCGTGTGTTTGTCTGTGTTCAGAGTGTGTGTGCAAGAGAGTGTGAGCACATGTGTGTGTGTGTCTGTGTCTGAGCGTGAGTGTATATTTCTGTTAGTGTGTGTATGTTTACTGTATGTAATTGTTCTTTTTGTGTATGTGTATATGTGGGAGAATGGTCGCACATACGGGTGCTGCATACACATACTTTTTTTATGTGCATATATTTGTATGTGCGTAAATGTTTTGCAAATGTTATTTTTCTTTTTTGTCTTTTTGGACCCATATTGAGTGTGTATGTTTGGGAATATGTAAGTATAAGTGGTTTTGTATGATCCGTAGGCAGGTTTGATTGATTGTGGGCCTACGTTGTGTCTATGCAGGAGACTTCTCCTACGCTCAGGGCATCACTGGCTGGGCTGATGCCAGCATAGGGGCACAAGGCTGGTCTCAGAACCTAACACAGAATGGGTCCTCACAAGGTAACATTACACTATGGGGTGTACAGGTGTGCGTGTGTGTGTGTGTTTGTGTCCTTATGAAAATTAATTTGTGCCTGTATATGTGTGTGTAATTTTGTGTGTGAGTGTGTGTGCATATTCTGTGTGACTGTATATATACAATACTGTGTGTGTAAATGTGTATGTAATTGTAAGTGTGTGTGTGCATATGTGTACGTACGTGTGTGTGTGTGCTTGTGCCTGTGAATGTGTTTGTGTGAACGCGTGCGTGTGTGCGTGCATGTGAGAATTAATTTGTGCCTGTATATGAGTCTGTGTGTGTTTGTGTGTATAATTCTGTGTGACTCTGTATGTGCAGTATGTGTGTGAGTGTGTATGTGTGTGTATATGTGCATGTAATTGTAATTGTGTGTATGCGACTGTGTATGTGCAGTTAGTATGTGTGTGAGTGTGTATGTGTGTGTATATGTGTATGTAATTGGAAGTGCGTGTATGTGTGTGAGACTGTGTATGTGCAGTATGCATGTCAGTGTGTGTATATGTGTATGTAATTGGAAGTGCGTGTATGAGACTGTGTATGTACAGTTAGTATGTGTGTGAGTGTGTGTGTATATGTGTATGTAATTGGAAGTGCGTGTATGTGTGTGTGAGACTGTGTATGTGCAGTATGCGTGTCAGTGTGTGTGTATATGTGTATGTAATTGTAAGTGTGTGTATGAGACTGTGTATGTGCAGTTAGTATGCATGTCAGTGTGTGTATATGTGTATGTAATTGTGAGTGAGTGTGAGACTGTGTATGTGAGTCAGAGAGTGAATGTGTGTGACGGCTGTCTCTCTCCTCAGGTGCTTACCTGTATGTGACAGAGTTCCCAGGGCAGCAGCTGAGTGAGGCTCGAGCTCGGACTCCTCTCCTGGGCCCGTCCGGCCCTGCCTGCGCAATGGAGTTCTCCTACAGTCTGACCGGGAACAGCTCCCACATCGGTACTACTGGTCCCTCCCCATCTCTTTGAGCTGTCTCTGTCCCTCCACCTTCCCCCATTTCTTTAAGCTGTCTCCGTCCCTCCATCTTCCCCATCTCTTTAAGCTGTCTCTGTCCCTCCATCTTCCCCATCTCTTTAAGCTGTCTCTGTCCCTCCATCTTCCCCATCTCTTTAAGCTGTCTCTGTCCCCCCATCTGCCCCATTTCCAACTCCAGCTTCCCCCCGCCCTCCTCTCCTCTCCTCTCCTCTCCTCTCCTCTCCTCTCCTTTCTCTCTTTCTCCGTTGTGGCCCAGCCTCTCCCTCTTCGTCTTGCCAAACGTTCGAATTAATCACTCCTCACCCTGCCCTCTTCCACCTCTCTCCACCTGTCCTCTCCTCTAAACCCCCCCCCCCCCCCAGGTGAGCTGTCCGTCAATGTGATCGACGGGGCGCTGGGGACCCGGTCTCGCCTGTGGGGGGTCACCGGGAAGGCGGAGGGGGAGTGGCCGAAAGCGGAGGTGTACATCGGCGCTCGCGATCACCGCTTCCAGGTGTGTCCGCCAGGTGCACCATCAGGCGCAGCACCGTGCTCCTGACCCCTCACTCTGTTTGTCTCAGAGGACTGTAACCACTCAGTGGCTCCGCCTCCCTCCCTGTCCCCTGTCTGTGGCTCCGCCTCCCTCCCTGTCCCCTGTCTGTGACTCCGTCCCCCCCCCCCAAACTGTCTCACTTCCGTTCTATACAAATTGCTCCATTGGGGTAAGGTACTCCGACTGCGCTAAATATTTAGAATGGCAAAAAAATGTTAATGTATGGAAATCAGATTATCTTAATTTTGCTGCACGTTATTCTGCAGTATTTGTTTTACAAACTGCAAGGAGAAATAAACATACAAGTCCAGAAGAAAATAGATCTAGCGTATGACAATGACAAAGGGCCGTTGCAAAGAAGTCACTGAAGATCAGAGATACGTACAAAATTTGGAGCGCTCTGTGAATATATGCCGGATTTGTGCTCATTTCTTTGTTTCTCACACCCCCTAGATGGAACTGGAGGCTCTCTCCCAGTACGAACACGCTCAAATTGCCGTGAAGGACGTCCGCTATTTGAACTGTCACTCGGGGTACCTGCCCGCTGTGGGCCAAGGTGAGCAAACTATTATTTTCCTCCCAATTTGGAATGACCAGTTGTATCCAAAGTTCAAGGAAATGTCTTTCACTGGGTAACTTGGAGTCTTTTTTATTTTGTTTTTATTGTTAACAACAACCTTAGTGTATTCTTTTTCTATTTGGAATGCTCAAATGTACTTGTAAGCTCGCTGGTGTTGTTTGACTGGATTAAATGAAATTAAAAGCAAATATAAAATATTACTATAAAGATATATTTAAAGGTAAATATATCCATTTCTGACCTTGGTATTACATTTTTCTCCAAATTGGAAGTACTCAGTTGTATGGTAATGGTATGTTTTATTTCACGGGGTAACATGGATTGTAAAAAAAACATATTGAGAGTGGTCAAATCTGTATAGGTCTGTATGCGCAGCATTGTTGGGGAGATGTGTGTTGTTGCTAAGAGTATTAACTGCTCAGTGGTTGTGCTAACACAGGAATCTGAATTAACATATGCAAGACATATGCGTATGTATATGAATTTGCATATGTATTGAAAGAAAATGTACTTTCTCACATCACTGTGTGCGTGCTACTGCTCCAAGGATGCACATCATTACTCGATGTGACGTGCGGTCGCCTTTTAACTGCGTTTTGTTTCCTTCAGACCTGTTCTGCAACTTTGAGACGGATGATTGCAACTGGTATCAGGACCAGACTGACAACTTTGACTGGAATCTGATAAATGGAATGGACCACACAATAGGCGTTGGTATGTAGCAGCAAGGATTCACTTTCACTTCTTCAGACATAGGGTTTATTTGCATTAACAAGAGAACAAATCGACCTCTCAATTCTGACAGTTCCACTGTTGTTAAAGGGTAGGGGTAGTGTAATAAAGTTATTTTCAAAATTAAATTCTCTCTCTGTAGGTAGAAGTTGGATGCAGACACATGAAGTTGACTCAGCTATGTAATCTCTCTCTATCTTTCTCCCTCTCTCTAAAATTCAAAAACGTGCTTTATTGGCATGATAGGATGCATCCTATGTTGCCAAAGCACAGGAAAGAACATACCATTGAAGGCATAAAAACATATCTAGATATGCAGTGTACCAACAAATTTACCCAATATATACTCACCGGCTGTTCGTCTGTACATGGCAAGCTGTATTGTTTCTGCTTGTGTAATGCCCTTCCTGATTATTTTCACATGTTCTAAACGGAGTGTAGCACAGTGGGTAAGGAACTAGACTTGTAACCGAAAGGTCGCAGGTTCGATTCCCGGGTAGGACACTGCCGTTGTACCCTGCATTGCTTCAGTATATATCCAGCTGTATAAATGGATACAATGTAAAATGCTATGTAAAATAGTTGTGTAAGTCGCTCTGGATAAGAGCGTCTGCTAAATGCCTGTAATGTAAACGTAACATAACATAATGCTGAGCACAGGCCATTCAGCCCAACAATGCTCACCATTTTCCTGACTAAATTGTTGCCTAGTGCTTTGATTGCTTACCGTCTAGATAGTGTCTAACACCGTATCAAGCCTGCTCTTGAAAATCCACATCTGCATCTACTATGTGACCAGGCAGGTTATTCCACATGTTGACTATGCTGCTTGAAAAAATTATTCCTCATGTCTGTCCATAATTTCCCTTTATGTCCCCTTGGTCCACTTACAGACCTCCTGAACCTGAAGAACCTCTTATAGTTTACTTTGTTAATTCCCTTTATGAATTGAAAAGCCTCAATCAAATCACTCTCCTTTTACTAAACCTGAACCTTTTTCAACCTGAATCGCTTCAGTATATATCCAGCTGTATGTAGATGCTATGTAAAAAAAAAAAAAAAAAAAAAAAAAAAAAGTTGTGTAAGTCGCTCTGGATTAGAGCGTCTGCTAAATGCCTGTAATGTAATGTAACGAAGAGATTAAGCATCTAAAGTCTTTCCTCATAGCTTTTATCTTTCAAACCAGGAATCAATTTGGTTGATATTCTTTGAACCTTTTTCAGAGCCTCTATCTAGTAGTACGGTCCCAAGAACTGGGTGGTCTAACAAATGTGCTGTATAAGATAAAAATAACTCCCTTGGATTTATACTCAGTACTTTTGGTCATATATCCCAACATCCTGTTGCCATTTTTTAGTACTGCAGCACAGTGCCTTGAACCTGAAAGGTTTTAATGGAAGTGCAGCACTGTCTCCCCTGCTCCCTGACACACACACAAAAAAACACGCACACGCACACACACACACACACACACACACCCTCTCTCTCTCTCTCTCTATCTATATATCTGTCAATTGCTCTCTGTCTGTCAATCGCTTTATCTATCTATCTGTCTGTACTGTTTGTCTGTCAAATGCTGTCTCCTCTGTTTAGGTAGAAGTCTGGTTGTGGACATGTGGAACTCCTCTCTACGAGGGCTGTCCGGCCGCCTGTTGTCCTTCCCCCAGCTCTCCACTCAAGGCGAATCCTGCCTGTCCTTCTTCTACAAACTCTATGGCCCACAGACAGGTGAGTCTGTACAGTCCAGAGAATGGTCAGTTTGTGGAGTCCACAGAGAGGTAAGTCTGTACAGTCCACAGAGAGGTCAGTCTGTATAGTCCACAGAGAGGTCAGTCTGTACAATCTACAGAGAGGTCAGTCTGTACAGTCCACAGAGAGGTTAGTCTGTACAGTCCACAGAGAGGTCAGTCTGTATAGTCCACAGAGAGGTTAGTCTGTACAGTCCACAGAGAGGTCAGTCTGTATAGTCCACAGAGAGGTTAGTCTGTAATCTACAGAGAGGTCAGTCTGTACAGTCCACGGAGGTGAGTTGTAGTCCACAGAGAGGTTAGTCTGTACAGTCCACAGAGAGGTCAGTCTGTACAGTCCACAGGATGGTGAGTCTGCAGTTCACAGAGGGGTCAGTCTGTACAGTCCACGAGAGGTGAGTCTGTACAGTCCACAGAGAGGTCAGTCTGTATAGTCCACAGAGAGGTCAGTCTGTATAGTCCACAGAGAGGTCAGTCTGTACAATCTACAGAGAGGTCAGTCTGTACAGTCCACAGGATGGTGAGAGTGTGCAGTTCACAGAGAGGTCAGTCTGTACAGTCCACAGAGAGGTCAGTCTGTACAGTCCACAGGGGTCCGTCTCTATAGGGTCCGAGAGGATAGGGTCGGGGTTTACGAGTCACAGGAGGTCAGTCTGTACACCCCACAGGAGTAGTCGTACAGTCCACAGAGAGGTCAGTCTGTACAGTCCACAGAGAGGTTAGTCTGTACAGTCCACAGAGAGGTCAGTCTGTATAGTCCACAGAGTGGTGAGTCTGCACAATCTACAGAGAGGTGAGTCTGTACAGTCCACTGAGAGGTGGGTCTGTACAGTCCACAGAGAGGTTAGTCTGTATAGTCCACAGGATGGTGAGAGTGTGCAGTTCACAAAGGGGTCAGTCTGTACAGTCCACAGAGAGGTTGGTCTGTACAGTCCACAGGGTGGTGAGTCTCTCTGAGGGGGGTGGGGTGGTTGAGGAAACATGGGGCTGCTGGGTGGCTCCTACTGCTAATACAGGACGTGTATTCGGTGTGACACCCCACAATATGGAGTCAAATCCTGGCTGTGCAGGGGAATGAGGGAGTGAGCCAGTGGGGTTGTCTGCAGCTCGTCGCTCGCCCGCGACCTCCCCTGCTGCTCCAGCACTCCTGCACCACGCTGACTGTGCAGCTCTGCCCGCGGACCGTTGAGGGAAAGAAGTTGAGCGTGCGGGGAAGCCCTTGCTCCCCCAGAATCGCTCGTTCCCGCTGAATAGCTTGCTCCCGCTGACATTTCAAGTGTGACTTTGTGTCTCCCACCCAGGCTCCCTCAGCGTGAAGCTGCTCTCGGGCGGGGCCGAGGTCCTGGTCTGGACTCGCAGCGGTGCCCACGGCAACCAATGGCACCAAGGCAATTGCCCCATCCCCCACCAGCACATCAGGTTTCAGGTAGCCATTTATCGCCATTTACCCAGGGCTCCCTGATTAAAACCATAAACTTTACATTAAAACCCTCACAGAACGTAATGGACGTTTAAGGGGATTTGTGGATGGTGCATCCAGCTAAAACACTGGTTCTCGAGCTGATGTCTTTGAGCTGACGGTCAAACCGTGACTGTGGCTGGAGTATTGCAAGGTGGCACATGATTGGCTGTAAAGCTGCCCTGGGTAGTTTACAGGGCTGTTTACAGGGCATTCCACACTTCGTAAACCAATCCATCCTCGTCTCCTCGTGTCCTCGCGTGACCCAGGAATCAGTCACGGTCCGCCATCTTTAAAGACATTTCAATCCATTAAATGCTCCTTAGAGGAGTAGGAAACGAAGAGTGAGGATGCTCCCGGGGGATGCTTCAGCGAGGATACATGAGCGCATTCCTTTTGTGGAAGTATTTTTGGAACGTGAAACATATAAATGATCCACCTGTGGAGCCACCTCTCCACATCTGCCCTCGCTGCAATTGACATTGTGCCAAACTCTTCGCTTGACTAAGCAAGGACATTCCATTTGCCTAATACATTACAGGCATTTAGCAGACGCCCTTATCCAGAGCGACTTATACAACTTTTTACATAGCATTTACATTGTATCCATTTATACAGCTGGATATATACTGAAGCAATTTTGGTTAAGTACCTTGCTCAAGGGTACAACGGCAATGCCCTACCCAGGAATCGAACCTGCGACCTTTCGGTTACAAGCCCAGTTCCTTACCCACTGTGCTACACTCCCATCCCATGTTACCTTGATTCCTCCTGGTTTCCTGGTATCCATAACCTGGTATCTGTTCCTTGCATCCTTTGGTAAATGGTAAATGGTAAATGGACTGCATTTATATAGCGCTTTTATCCAAAGCGCTTTACAATTGATGCCTCTCATTCGCCAGAGCAGTTAGGGGTTAGGTGTCTTGCTCAAGGACACTTCGACACGCCCAGGGCGGGGTTTGAACCGGCAACCCTCCGACTGCCAGACAATCGGTCTTACCTCCTGAGCTATGTCGCCCTTTCCTTGCGTCCTTCGTTGGGTGGAGCTAAGGAGCTAGGAAAGAACACGAGGAAGAGATACAAAGAATGTTTCTCTCTCCCTCCCTCCCTCCTTTCTCTTTCTCTACTTCTCTTCCCAGGCTGTCTTTGAGGCGATTCGCTCGGGGTTTGACGGACAGGTGGGGATAGATGATGTGTCGCTTCGGGCCAGACCCTGCCCGGGGCCGTTGGCTTGCTCCTTCGAGGGCCAGACCTGTGGCTACACCTCCTCTGGCTCCTCCCCCTGGGTGCACCAAAACAAGATCTCTGGCGGGGTCAGGCACGGCCCCAAATCCGACCACACCCTGGAGACAGACCAAGGTGAGGGTCTGTCGAAGTACCCCTGTTCCTCTCTGTGACTCGGGGCATTCAGGGGACACCCTGTAACTTTTCACTTCAGATGTTTTTTCTAGAAGTTTTGCTGGGATAGGAGGATGAGCTTTTAGTTTTCAATAAAACTCAACAGTCTACATTTTTGAGGATATTTGAGGACTATGTTGCTGTGATTAAATGGGCCTTCAATTTACATTCCGGAAGGAAGGAAGCAATAATAAAATGTGGACTAAAATGTTTTGCATGTTCTGGAACAAAACTGAAAACCCAAGGCTTACTGTAGAAACTCAAGTATTGGAGCAAAACCGATGTTGCAATGGTCCTCAGCAGACGGGTGCTATAGAAACGCACGGTTTGTGCAACTGTGCACATTCCCTGGGTTGTGTTTAACATTTAGGGGCCCATCTTTGAGCCTTTCGATGCTTCATTGTGGAGGGGTTGCCCTGTCCCTCTGCATTTCAGGGTACTATATGATCACGGACAGTAGCGCGACATTCCTTCCTGAGGGTCATGTGACGACGCTCACCTCCCAGCCCCGCGACAGAGTCCCCAACACAGAGTGTGTCCGTTTTTGGTATCACATGGGGGGAGAAAAGCCAGGTAGGTACAGCATTTACTCTGCCATGTTGTAGGCTGAGTGTGTTTTGGTGTGTGTCGTATTATGTTGTGTTGTTTTGTGTCCTAGGTTAGTCCGTAGTTTTTTTTGCATTGTGTGTTCTTTTGTTTTGTGCTGTGTTCCTGGCTCCACAAATTTGTGTTATGTTGTGTTTTAAGTGTGTCGGGTTGTTTAGTGTTTTTGGCTCTATGAATGTGTATTGTGGTGTTGTAAGTTCATTGTGTTATCTGTGTTCTTATATACAGTATTTTGTGTTGTGTTGTGTTTTGATTGTGTTGCGGGATCTCAGAATGTCTCTTGTGTTGTGTTTCAGGCCCTCTGAATGTCTCTTGTGTTGTGTTATATTGTATTTCAGGCACTCTGAATGTGTGTTGTGTTGTGTTATATTGTATTTCAGGCACTCTGAATGTGTGTTTGTTGTGCTATCTTGTATTTCAGGCACTCTGTGTGTTGTATTATATATTGTGTTGTGTTTCAGGCCCTCTGTGTGTTGTGTTATATATTGTGTTGTGTTTCAGGCACTCTGAATGTCTGTTGTGTTGTGTTGTGTTGTGTTATATTGTGTTTCAGGCCCTCTGTGTGTTGTGTTATATATTGTGTTGTGTTTCAGGCACTCTGAAAGTCTGTTGTGTTGTGTTGTGTTATTGTTTTTCAGGCCCTCTGTGTGTTGTGTTTCAGGCACTCTGAATGTGTATGTAAAGTCTGGTGACAAGAGGACAAAGATCTTCTCTAACAGTCTGAACCAGGGGGACGCCTGGCGCTATGCCAATGGAAACATCAGCGCCTCTGAGGTCTGGCAGGTACTGTACTGAGTCAACAGCGCACCTGCAGCTGAGGGTCGAGTCCGGTCCGGTCGTGAGCTCAAAGCTGCGGGGAGATAGCATCTCTGGGTTTTTGGGTCAGGGTAGTTACTTTGCTGGTGTTTGGCGTGAGGCTGGTGGCCCTTCCTCTGATCCGGGTACAGCCCAGGGTGCTGCGTATGGTCCTGATGCAGGGGTTGGGTTGCCTGTGGTGATGGAGATGATGCTGTATGTAGCTTGTGGTGGTGGGGATGATGCTCTATGTAGCCTGTGGTAATGGAGATGACGCTCTATGTAGCCTGTGGTGGTGGAGATGATGCTCTAGCTTGTTAGATCTTGTGTGGGGTGGGAGATGAGCTCTTATGTAGCCTGTGGTGATGGAGATGATGCTCTATGTAGCCTGTGGTGATGGAGATGATGCTCTATGTTGCCTGTGGTGATGGAGATGACGCTCTATGTAGCCTGTGGTGATGGAGATGATGCTCTATGTTGCCTGTGGTGATGGAGATGACGCTCTATGTAGCCTGTGGTGATGGAGATGATGCTCTATGTTGCCTGTGGTGGTGGAGATGATGCTCTATATTGCCTGTGGTGATGGTGATGACGCTCTATGTAGCCTGTGGTGGTGGAGATGATGCTCTATATAGCCTGTGGTGATGGAGATGACGCTCTATGTAGCCTGTGGTGATGGAGATGACGCTCTATGTAGCCTGTGGTGATGGAGATGATGCTCTATGTTGCCTGTGGTGACAGAGATGATGCTGTATCTTTCAGTTGCAGTTAGAGGTGGTGGGGGCAGGCGGCACACAGACACACGTTGCCGTTGACGACATCATCATCTCAGCCCGCAGCTGTCCACCACCAGGTGTGTGTATGTGTATGTGAGAGAGAGAGAGAGAGAGAGAGAGAGAGAGAAAGAGAGAAAGAGAGGAAAATGGGCCTCATTCACTTAACATGCATGCAATCAAGTCTGATTGGTATCTGATTGCTTACAAACGTTTCCACAAACATTTCGGAATTCGTAATTTTGTTCTTATCTGAATTTGTTCTTTGATAAGATCAAACTCTATCCGTGTTTTGTAATGCGCATAAAGGCATATGCAGAAGTCGTTTGTATTTATTATTATTGTGTTTTATTATTCATGCAGTGTCATTTTAAGTAGTTAAAGGCCTCATGCCAAGTATTATATTAATATAATAATATTTAATATGCTATTGATT
Organism: Anguilla rostrata; assembly: GCF_018555375.3. NCBI lineage: Eukaryota > Metazoa > Chordata > Actinopteri > Anguilliformes > Anguillidae > Anguilla > Anguilla rostrata. Next base: position 5,509,963 of record NC_057946.1, on the reverse strand, counting down.
TTAACTACATGAACTAAAACTAACCTGTCTGAATAGCTTTTAATTTTTACTGGCTTTTTTTGTTCAGTTTTGCTTTGGCTCTGTTCAGTGTTAAGAGCAGGTATAGTAGTTTTGTGGGGATTTATAAGTGTGTGGATGCATATTTCAGACACAAAGTGTACTCTGGAGAACGGTCTGTGTGACTGGTCCAACACCCAATCTGGGGATCAGCTGGACTGGGAGGTGACCAGCCCAGCGCAGGAGAAACACTACTCCACTCCGCCCCTCGACCATACCCTGCAGTCAGATAGAGGTGATGCCCTATCCCCTAGCATCCTGTGTGTGTGTGTGTGTGTGTGCACGGTCTCCGAAGCACTTTGTGTGAGCGTAATATGTGTTCACATCTGAGTAAATATCCATGTATATTTAAAACTTTATATCAAAAATTATCCAGAGTTGACACCATGGAATACATGAGATCAATTCATTCATATTTAAGACATTTTAACTACTATAATGTCTGTATGTTATTATGACAAATGCTGCCCCCCACCACACACACACACACACACACAGACCACGTACACTGGTACAGAGTCTGGATCTGTGATTCCTGTTGCTTTCAGTCCACAGGCTGCTGTCACAAACAGGCCAGTTATCTGAGCAGTCAACTGGATGGGTCCATTTGCTGCACTACCACATTCTCCATTTCACGCTTGCACCTTCTTTGGCATCTAGCTTATGTTGCATGATTATGTGCTGACTGCTACCATCGGTTGTTACCCTGATGACTTGGCATCAGCAATGTGTGTTGCCTTAATCTGTTTACTGTATGTGCACTTATGCAAGCTTCTTTGATTAAGCACATCTGCCAAATGTGAATGTACCGTGAAAACACCAAAACTGTTTCTGTGCATGTGTGTATGCTCACTGCGTGCAGTACAAAAAAGCTTCGTGCTTTGACACCTGCAAAACATATTCTTAGAAAATATTGTTGACCGTGAATTGAACATCCCTCCCCTTAATCAAACAAGCGCGAATCCGCAATAGCTGCGACCGCACACGCGCATGCATCCATCATGTTTGCGTGCATCCATGCATATACCCTCACACAAACATGTGACCTCTTCTTTGGCTCATGACCAAACTTTCCACAAAATCTTGTGCAAATCTGTGAATACATTCGGGAGTTATGCGCCTTTTTGTGATAGGCCATGCCCATCGCCACGCCCCCTCTTGGTCAATCGGCCTGAAAGTTACTCAGCTCTACCTTCGGACATGACTAACCTCCATGCCAAATTTTAGCCTCCTGGGGCGAAAACTGTAGCCGCTACGGGGTGGGACACTTTTGTAGACCAACCGACCGACTGACAGACAGAGCTATAGAGCTGCGGTCACAGCTAAAAAAAACTCACAGGTGCTCATGGGTGGGTAAGCTTTCCAAAGCAGATTTTTGGTTTCGGCTGACCGTGCCCTGCTGTTTTCTCCTTCACAGGTCACTTCCTGCTCCTTCCCAGCAGCACCCGGGACACGGCAGGTCAGGCGGCGTGGCTGCTGAGCCCTCACCTGCCACCCACGCTGGGCACCTGCCTGAAGTTCTGGGTTCACAAACCTGCCTCCCGTAAGAGCTGCTCCCCCCCCCCCCCACTCATGCCCACCCCACCCCTCTTCCCCCTTCTCTTCCTCCTGCTTTGTCCTTCCCTTCCCTTTTCCCATCTCCCCAGTTTGCGATGTGTCCTCCAGAGGCCCGCCCACTCTCGCCGGGGTTTCTCGTGTGTAGGCCCTGTCGTTTGATTGGTTGTGTTTGAGTTTGATTGGCGTCCCTGCAGATGACGGTGGCCTGGTGGTGGTGAGGCTGTATGGGGAGGCTCGGGAAGAGCTGCTGAGTGTGGGAGAGGTCAGCGAAGCGTGGCGACGCTTTGACATCGACATCGTCTCTAAGGAGGAGTACCAGGTACTGCAGTGCCGCTAGCGCACCTGTGGGACCGTAGCCATGGAAACGTGCACACACACGCGCGAGTTCAAAATCACACGCGTGTGCGCACACTCACATGCACATGAACATACAAACGTGCACGTACACACGGACTCGCACGTAATCGCACATCATGATCATATACTCACAAACGTGCGCACGGACACAGACACACACAAAATCATCGCCACAGACAAAACATACACAAAAGAAATATGTGTGTGTGTGTGTGTGTGTGTGTGTGTGTGCGTGCGTGCGTGCGTGCGTGCGTGCGTGCGTGCGTGCGTGTGTGTGTGGTAGATTGTGTTTCAGGGTGTGAAAGGGAAGAACGGTCCGTTGGCTCTCGATGACATTCAGTACACGCCAGGAGTCAGCTGTGCGGGAGAGAACACGGACCCAGAGTGTGAGACGACGTCTGCTTTTCTTTTTTTCTTCTGTGCAGCTACACCTCTCTCTCCAAGTTAGAAAGATTCACACTGACTTTATTAACCTTTCAGGTTAGACAACAGCCTAGTTTTGCCAGAGTATCGCAGGACATTAACTGCATTAGATGTAGACTGCAAGGCAAACCCTCTCTTGCTCCCTGTTAAATAAAAGCTAATTTTCTAAAAGAAAATAATGATCCTGCAAAGACATGTTTTCTTGCAGGTTTACAAAGCAAACATGGTCAACCTACATGTTAATTCACCGTACACCCCTGGACGTCCCTGGGATGCCATTTGTACATTTCCACACATTAAATAGCATTTTAGTGTTATTTTTACAGAGTTCATGTAAGTCTGAGAGGGATCTACTCAAATCCGTGTCCTTGTAACATTTTGCCATGCAGCTGTGTGCATAAATGCTCCTCCCCTTTCCTTTCTTTAGCCCCGCCCCCTTCTGACGACAAGGGAGGGATCGCGGCATCAGTCGTCGTGATGCTGCTGCTGGTGATCACCCTGGCTGCCCTGCTGGTGTTTTACCTGCGCAGGCGGGGGAGTCCTTGCACCCAGGGGCAGGCCAAGACGTCAGCGAGCTGCGGCATCGCCAACGAAGCCTACGACCCCAGCACCGCAGTACGTAGCATCACAGCTAACGGCCCTCATTGGCAAACCTTCCCATAAATGTGACTTGCAAGACGTAGCATTACATTTCATTACATTACATTCGTTTGGCGGATGCTTTTATCGAAAGCAACGTAGAATAAGTGCATACTAAAGGTCGTTGGAACAACCACAAAACACAGGTCCGATAAGGTACAATACTCATTTTGTACAGTTATTCATAGCCATGAATGCATTAAGTCCAGTTCACACAGTGAACATTACTCTGACCTGACCTAATAGCATACGATGATGTTTATTATTATGATTATTACTTATGTGCATCATATACTTGGATCGAGCTAAGCTACACATATGGCTTAACATACATATTAAGCAGCCTCACCCTGCAGCAAGCACAGAGTCGTGGGAGTTTTTTTTGGTGGAATGCTCTCGTAAATGAATAGCCAGAAACGGGGATAAGATGGAGTGTGTCATCGGCACGCTGGCAGTCGCCCTGCGTACGCAGCGAAACGAAGGCGTCGGCTCTAGCGATGACGCGTCTCCGTCTCTTGGCAGGACCACGTGTCGGTGCCCCCCATTGACAGGAAACCGGAAGACGGCTTCGCCAGCGTTTCATATTCGACGGTAAGGGCTCGACGTCAAATGGCTTTCCTTCAGTCACCGTTGAGCTATTGACTGACGCATCACTGGGTTAAAAGCAGAGCACACCTCTGGAAATTTGGCAGACTCGTTACAAGTGGACAGTGCCGGCTCAGTCAGGATTGCAGAGCCATAAGGTTATGAGCCTGGCTCATTGAGGTTATGAATGGACCTATTCTGTATTTTCTCCCAGGATTCCGAGGAGAGAGAGATTGTGTAGAGGGAGGAAGAGAGTCCACTGGCACCATTGTGACATCACAGCTGGAGAACTGCTCGCGTCACGTCGTACCTCAGCTAGCTAGACGCACGCACGCACGCACGCACCGCTACAAATTCAGATCTCTGCCTCTGCATACTGTATAACGTCCGGAGAGGCACTGATCCTCTCCCGTCTGGATTGCTGCAGCTCCCAACTCCTTGCTGGCCTCCTTGCCTCTGCCATCAATCCTCTGCAGTTCATCCCGAATGTTGCTCGCCAAACAAGATTTACAATCTTCCCAGTCTCAGCCATGTCACTCCCCTTTTTATCTTCCTCCACTGGCTCCCTGAATCACCCGTGTTGGCTCACGTGAAATTCAAAACCTGGTGGTGGAACGAGCTTCCCACTGCGGTCAGGACGGCAGCAGAAGCCCTGCCCATCTTCCGGTGCAGAAGGAAGACTCACCATGGCTACCCTGACCCTCTTTAGCTAACCTTTCTTTTTCTCTTTCTTTCTTTGAATTTCCTTTTGGGTAATGTTGTAGTTGTAACCGTGTAATGGTAGGTTATCTGTCAACTGGTGCTTTCTTTCGTTACAATGCAAATGGTTTTTTGTTAGGTTAACATTAGACTCATTGATTTTTTTAATGGCCTTCTGTGCATTCTTGGTGATACAGCATTTTTGTATCCTTGGGTGGCAAAAAATGTTCTCCATGTCCGTATGTCACTCTGGATAAGAGTGTCTGCCAAGTGATTGTAATTAATGTAATGTAATACAATTTGGTTTGAACAATAACAGAGATCTAGTAGAGGTTCTGCTTGCTTTTGCAAAATGTCAGTCCATCTGTTGAGAAATGAGCAACAATGTGTGTTGAGGAATCTGTGTGTGTGTGTGTGTGTGTGTGAAAGAGATATACAAACCCTATACCAATGACCTGCCATTCCTCCTTGCTTACATTTTATAATGCATAAATTTACATGTTCTTGATTAAAGCAAACTGAACTTTAAGTTGGAGTCTCGTTTTTATATATATATATTTTTTTTTTGGTTTTGCTGGATGTTTGGTTTGCTGTAAACAGAATTGGAGATATTTGCAGAAAGATTCAATTTCTTTTTACAAAGTGTATGCTTCCAGAAAGTATGGCAAGGTGTCATCTTCAGGAAATCTACCTTGCGGGCAGAAGGACTCTCTGTGACAGTGGTTCCCGACAGTGTCACATGTGTCACATTCATTCAGTAGGTGTGTTGCACAATTGGGGCATGGGAGTGTCACTCAATTAGCAAGAACCAGAGTGACTACTGTAAGGGGTGTGCAGGCAGATCTGTATCGCAGTGTCCTCCAATCACGACAGAGCAGTCTTTTCCTGTAATTTGTAGTAGCCTATTCCCGACAATAACTGAAATATGCACTTCGGTGGCTGCATTGCACCTGTAATACCGGTTGCTCTTCTCCAGCTATGACTCCACCATTATCGTTGTAGTTTTCCAATACATTTAGCTGGGCGGTACTGTGCATTTTCAGTTGTGTATTTCAACGTATCGTGTTTTGAAGTACTTTGTACATAAACAAAATATTTTTTTATGTAGTCTCTTCTCGCCACAAACTGAAACGAGCTTAAGTGATATTTCGTAATTGTGTTTATTCTGTTTTAGATTCAGATATTAGCGCTATCATTTTAAGACTGCTGACCGGGTCACAAGGTGCTTACTGTAACCAAAGTAGCGAATTGGCGGCATCTCTGGGTTTATGGCTGGGGAAGAAGGGAGTTTTGAGGTTTGTCATAGTTGTTAGAAGTGTCTTTACCTGTGTCTGTCTCCTTACAGGGAAGATCAGTGGGCCCTGCTCAAGCGACGTCATATTCAAGGACGGTTGCAGTTTCAAATCTTTGGTGGGTGCCATCATACCCTTCATGGTGCCAAATGTCACAGTCCAGAATTGATGCATGTGAAAGAAAAATGTATGTACATTGAGTGTTTAGTATACTGTGAAATGTGCAGCAATAACTCTAATAGAGTTTATATGAGTCCGATTTGCATTAAACGTAGCCTGCCAGAGTAATTCTATAACTGACGCTATTGGTTGTTCCAAAATCTTATATACTCCTAAGGGTCTCAGTCTAACAATATGACAGATATTATGAAATATGACAGTTATTGATACTTTCTGTATGTTTTGTATTTGCTTAATTATTATAGGTAGACAAGAGCACACCGTATCATTATTGTGATTATAATGATTTATCAGTTCAAACCACTGATAATCCTCAAGAACAGAATGGACCAGAATGGCCAGAAATTAGAGTTTGCTAAAAATGTGCCTTTAAACGAACTCTTATAGACAAATGAGACGAGCATTAGCCATTACAAAAGCAATGGAAAGAGGAAAGAATGGAGAAAGAAAGGAACTGCTGTCGATTCTTTAAGTAAATCTGCCACCCTCTGTTTTGCACCTGATCGTCTGTGCTGTGTTTTGTGACTCATGATTTTGGTTCTTTTAGATTGTGGCTTGCTCTTTCCATTTATATTGCAATCAATTAACCATTAATCCTATTATCAAATTATAATAAATGGTAAATGGACTGCATTTATATAGCGCTTTTATCCAAAGCGCTTTACAATTGATGCCTCTCATTCACCAGAGCAGTTAGGGGTTAGGTGTCTTGCTCAAGGACACTTCGACATGCCCAGGGTGGGGTTTGAACCGGCAACCCTCCGACTGCCAGACAATCGGTCTTACCTCCTGAGCTATGTCGCCCCTAATAATACTTTATCAAATGTTGCTATATTGCCCTTTGTATACGCAGTGGCACAGTGGTGCCCTGTAGCACCGTTGCCTCCTTGCAAGACGGTACTGAGCTTGCATCCCAGGTGGACTCACCCGATTCATGGTGGGATAGATGCATATGACCTTGGCCAGTAGCAAGTGGTATGGATGGATGGAAGTTTACCACGCCTTGTTTATTTTTACCCCACGAAAACATTTATTTGGCCCAGTGTGAAATAATTATTTACAAAAAAGAATTACCAAGTTCATGTATTTGAATTAAGTAATAAAATGTAGTTCACAAAACCACTAATATTTTACTGAACTTGTTAGCTTAATGCAACTCATTTATCGTTTCCGTGTCAACAGAAAATATTGTCACCGGAGTTTATAATTTGTATTCCACAGAACCTTGAACCTTAAATGTTTAACAAGCTGAGAAGTGGTATTGTAATCAGTTACTTAAGAATTTTTATTTGGGAGAACCAACTCCTCAGCTCTGACGAATGTTTTTTTTTTTTTTTTTTTGACATAACTCCTAGCTCTTGAATAAACGCTTGTGAAATTTGCAGTAGAGAAAATGCGCAGATGTCCTTCTTTTTTGAATTTATCGTTTTGCCTCTATCACTTATTCTGAACATGTATGAGTGCGCTGTAGTATTATTATTTAGGCCTCGGCTACCTAATTAGAGAACGAAAAAAAATTATTTGAGCTAGCGCGAGCAAAGCCGCGCCGAATCGTCCGCTCAGCAAACACGCAACCTATTAGCCTGAGCAAGCCAACCGATCCCCCTTTCTCATCGTTTTCCCTGTGCCAGGGTGTCGGGCACTGGTGCGGAGGAAATAGTGATGATGTTGTGCGCGTCTTTTCAGGCTTTCGTCCTCTTCATTTGCTCTGGTAATTTGTTGTGTGCTGTCGACTGAGCGCAAGGTTGGGGGACCAGCAACCGGGTTGGCAGGTGCAACCCGACTGTTAACTAACCGGTGGCCGTTAATTTCCCGGTGGGGTAGCCTAACCCGCTTGCCAACTGAAGGGGAAACGGCTTTAAACGCGAACGCAGAGGAGTCTGGAACAGTGTGTTCGCTCACTGATCCGTCGCTTGTTTGTTCTTCGTTCTGGTCTGCAGGCACATCATTTTACCATCTAATTCTCATTTCTGAATATGAACTAAAGCTACGATGCGTTCGGACAGAGCTCCAGGACTGTTTAAAAAAAATGACGAATCTTCTTTTTGGGGGACTCAATATGCTATTTGGTAATCGCACTAAAATTGATTTTATTTTATCCTATCGCATTGCCACATGTTAATAGGCTATGGATACGGTTTCTAAAAATACAGACACGTGACAATCAGGACATAATAATGGCTCATATTGTCTGACCCTTTGTCGGTGAGCCGAAGCAAATGATAAAACCTATTTTACGTGGACCTAATGTAAATTACAGTCATTTCTGAAATGTGTTTTATAAAAATTGTACTTAGGAAATAAAAAACCACTCACAAACAAAAAGAAAAAAAAACCCAATGCAATCGTCCAATAAACAATAATTTTATTTGAAATACATTAATTCTTTTTTACACGTTAAAAGTTAATCGTGTAGCTATATAAGGCAATTTTGAAAGAATTATGTCTTATGTCTCATTAAAAAACAATGATATTATGAGTTTTGCCCCGTTTGCACGATGTCCAAATGTCAGCAAGCATGAAATGAGCTCAACTTGCCCTGTGAAACGAATCACACCACAAATCTACGTCTGTCCAAAAAAGTTGAATAAATGTATTAACAAGCCTACATGAACTGCTAGGATCTGCAAATTCTGCTCAGATTTGTAGCCAGAATTCTGAGAGGATACTCTACGTTGGGGGCGAGGCGTCGATGTACGATTGAGTGAACAGACAACCCCAATTGCTTACAGGCTAACAAGAATTTATTTAGACAAAGTTCCGGAATTAAAAAAAACGTGCGGTGTTCTGATGTAGACATCTGTGCGGTTTCATAGTCAGTGATCATTTAAACAGGACCAAAAATGATAAGCATGCAACGCTCATAAACAACATCTGATTGACTAATCTTTTTTTAGCTCTACAAAATTCTTTTCATTGTCAATGTCAAGTTGTTCAAGGAAAACTTCCGCTTTCACTTCGCTGCCTGACAGACATTCCATCTGGCACAGACGTCACCAACAATCCCCGTAAGGTAGGCGTACCCTTTAAAAACTGAACCAGATAACAACGCGGCAGCACAGGCAGAGAAAATATCAACACACCACTGCTGTCCTGATCGGTTCTGCTGCACTCGAGTAAGTTGGCTTCAATTTTTATCATAGTGTTAAAAAAAAAAGAAGTTTATTTCTTTTAGGTGCCTGGTATATTATGTCCAGCATGCTTTTCTTCATGACTTTGAAGTTTCAAAGTTTATGGATCACTTAATCTATTGATTAACCTACCATACATAGATTTCTTTTTTTAACTTTAAATAAGTTATACATAGGGGAGCTTGCCCAGGTAAACAATCACAGCATCCCATATAGAAATTGAATTGATACACTGGAATATATTGTAAATATGTGGAATTTAAAAAAAAGTAATAAATACATTTAATATATCGGTGTAATATATTGCAATACCTGAGAAGCAGCAATAATGTGCATTTGCCCATATATTGTTACATTTTGCAGCATCTTGATGATATATTTGAATATATTTTCAGCATATTACACTTCTGTCACAGAATGCCTCTTTATCATTCAAAGATGAAAGAAAACAAAATATCACAGAAGAGTGAAAAAAGCTAAAGAATATTGTAGCTGCCTAGCAAATAAAACAAAGCTACTGTGTTTGAAAAGGCTTGACTGCCTGTTAAAGAACTGAGGCTGGAATTTAGAGGAAAATCTACAGAGCAGCCATTTCGCTGGATGGTCACGGAACTGGCAACAGTATTCGATAATGTAATAGCAGCTGACTAATAAAATGGGCATCCTTTGTGGTGGGTGAACCTTACCTGTCTCTGAGCAGCATTGTTTAAATTCTTCAGAGGCTTCCTTCTGAGAAGATATGCCAAAACGTTCTGTAAATTACATATTAATTAAACGACTCTAATTTTCTCTTTAAAGGAAGTAGTAATTTATTCTTGTAATAGAGCTTCCCTCCCACTTCAAGTAATGCGAGTTCAACCTGATATGATACCATGAGTGACCTTGGGCCTGTATTCTAGGGGAGCTGATCTAGGATTGTATTCTGCTGTCATTTTCTTGCATTGTAAAAAAAAAAAAAAAAAAGCATGGCAGCATTGTTGAAAATCATGGAAAACTGAAAAAAGGCAGAAAGCACAGTGTATTCTTTTGTAAAAAACATTGATGTCTTAAATAAATTAATATATTTAAATGACTGGAATACGGTGCACAACTGTAGCTACACTAACAATTACTTGAAGTTTCAAGAAAATCACCAGGCAGTTGCCACTAGGAACAATTATTATTATTATTATTATTATTATTATTATTATTATAATTCATTGATAGGCTGTTGCATTTAACCACAGTCCATCGCGGGAAGAAAGAGCATGATTTTTATTTTTTTTTGCCTTTAATGACAGAACCTTGTTAGAAACAGAGCATGGCAAAATTGCATCGCCAAAATAATAAAACAGGGTTACCGTGCCTCGGTTTATATTTCTTTAGAGTTTGTTTTTGCGCAACATGTTATAGCCTACATCGTGATGTTTGAGTCTTTGGTGGAGAACCTGTTGTTACCGCGACTTAAACCATAAACCGGGACGACGCGATCGGCATCGACACTCGTGACAGTCTTGACAGGAGCTGTCAAACATGTAATTGCAGCTACTGTAACGATGATGTAATCTTTGATCTGACTGCATTCCAGAATCTGTATACATTGTCACATTGTGTTGTTCCCAGCAGTTGATTAAAATGCGTATGCCTATACAAATGTACAAACTGTAAGCCATGTGAAGGCTCACAGTTGCCATCCAAAACTGCTGAAAAAGCATGGAAAGCACTAAACATGGAGGGCATCATGGAAATGGCACACACACACAAAAACAACAACACAAAAAACAGGGACATCCACGGAACTGCCAAAAAAAAAGAAAGAAAAATCACAGAATCTTTGACACCCGCAACGTCCATGACACACAGCCATATCCATAACGCGCAAAAAAGAAGAGAGAGGCGACTCCTATCTATAAGCCTTCCTGTGCTTTATGAACATATTCCCGGGTATTCAGCATGACAAGAATGGGCAAAGTGAAGAGCTTTGAAGCTTTCAGCTGTGTGAATGGTGTAGTCAGCATATGACTTTGATATCAGTGTTTAATGTACATATCAAAACTCTCAGAATTAAATAATTTTCATGACCTCATAGACCATATTTAAGTTCAGCAAGGAACACACATATATATCTATATATACACATATACTGTATATTGAGTACTGTGCTATTTATGCAGGTGTAGTATATACAATCCATGCACTGCCGTGTTGCTCTGCTACACTGTCAATCATTCTGACTGACCTCCTGTCACTTCTCCCCATCCCCCCTGCCCCCACCCCCCACCCCCCCCACCCCCCCCCCCAGCTCAGCCATGTCCTCCCTATCGCCCAGCTCTCAGTTGAACAAAGCCATACTGCAGCGCTACCTGGCCCTGCCCCAGGGCAACCTGTGTCAGGTGACCTATGTCTGGATCGATGGCACCGGAGAAGGGCTGCGATGCAAGACGCGGACGCTGGAGAGCGAGCCCGCCGGCATCGAGGGTAACCGCTTCTCGTGCGCACGCACGCACACGCACACACGCACGCACACGCACACGCGCGCACGCACATTGCCCCCCTTTAGGTTGGCATTTTTTCTGTGTTATTTTTCCTTCACTTGTTATTTTTTTATTTTTAATTCTGTTTATTCATTTTCCATATTCACAGTATAACATAACATAAAACCAGTGCCATAATAATAGATATTACATCTGTACATTTGACACATACTGTACGTGCACACCACTTCTCCCTCCCACACCGAGATACTGTAGGTTCCACAACATCACTCTCACCCCACAAAGTAAAAATACAGAGATAAACATAAAAAAATAAAAGTAGTTAGTGAATTAAATAGATTCCATGTAAGCCATCCATGGGTCTCCTTCACTTTTTTTGTAGTGTTTTCAATAATTTAAATCTCTTTTTATCATCAGTCAAAATAATAATAATAATAATAATCACATTTATTTTGCCCTATCCTTATATCCAGATATCCCGGAGTGGAATTTCGACGGCTCCAGCACCTACCAGTCAAAGGGCTCCAACAGCGACATGTACCTGATCCCTGTCTGCATGTTCCGGGACCCCTTCACCCGTGACCCCAACAAGCTGGTCCTCTGTGAGGTGCTCAAGTACGACCGCGAGCCTGCAGGTACTCTCTCTCCCCCCCCACCCCCGTGTCTGCAACTGCTTCGTTTTCGCTTTCACTTGATTTGGAGGAAATAAATTGGCCTCTTTTTCCCCAAAACCTTCATACTTTTAAGGTCGACTTTAAAGGATCATTGTGGTCCTAAGATGATCTGTGCAGGGAAAAGATTGTGGAAAATGAGGCCCCGGGTCTAGTAATCTAGTAATAATACTTCAGCTCATTAGACACCTTCTTCCGGATTTCTGACCATTATTACTTCACATCGTTTATTATTTTCACATTACTTTCATATTCAGAATGTTATTCTTTGTTTGCTATAACGTGGTAATCATGTGAGCAGTTCAGTCGTCTGAAACAGCCTGCGTTACCTGCGTTACCTGCGTTGTTGTCCAGAGCACAACACGAGATTCAGCTGCAATAAAGTGATGGAAGGGACGAAGGAATTTCGGCCTTGGTTTGGGATGGAACAGGAGTACGCCCTGCTAGGGATTGACGGACACCCCTACAGCTGGCCACAGGGGGGGTTCCCAAGACCCCAGGGTGAGTAATCCTAAAATCACAACAGTTCATCTTGTGTTAGCCTGTGGAGCCACATACCATCCATTGATATGGGTGAATACTCACTGAAGTAATTCAGGTTAAGCACCTTGCTCAAGGTTAAGGGTGGTACAGTGGTTAACTTTATTCCAAATTAGGGAGAGAAAAAAAAAACAGGAAAGACTTTTTTTTTTTTTTAGAGAAATCCCATTCACGTATAATTTCAAAAGTGGTCACAGCACCATGAATCATGTCTGTGTTATGAACCTGAGGCAGAGCCTTTGATCACAGCATTCTAGAGCCTGGAGAAAAACAGTGAGAAAACCAAGGTCATTATTTCATCTTGATAATGAAGGTAGTAAAAAAAACATGTAACCGAAAACAGATGCAGAGAGGAAGAAGATGACAGGAAAGGAAAGTGTGATTATAAAGACGTTTGTAGTGTGAGAATGCATTTCTTTTCACAGTCACTACGAGTTGCTCATGCGAGTGCGTCTGCTGTCTGTCAAAAAAAAAAATGCTACTCTTATTTTCTCCAAATTTGGAAAGGGCACTTAAATAGCCAGCAAATTCATGCTTAATTAGCAAGGCCCCCTCTGTCAATTCAGGGAGCACAGATGAGCCTGAGGTCTCCAGTGTGGCTTGTAGATTGCGATAGACTGGCAGCCTGGCCCCAATGCATTCTGGGATAGGCTCCAGCACCCCCCCTTCGTGACCCTGCTCAGGATAAGCGGGTATAGATAATGGATGGTTTTTGATTCAGTGAGTTCAAAATCCAGTTGATGAATTGAGGAGAGCGTTGTGGCCGCCTGACTCACCCGGCCATCCCGGGCTCTCCTAGGCCCGTACTACTGCTCTGTGGGCGCGGACAGGGCGTACGGCCGCGACGTGGTGGAGAGCCACTACAAGGCCTGCATGTACGCCGGGGTGAAGATCTACGGCACCAACGCGGAGGTCATGCCCTCTCAGGTAAACACACAGCGCGTTCCTAACCCTAACCCTAACCCTGGCACCTGAGCGCCTGTATCAGAGGTCATGCCCTCTCAGGTAAACACACAGCGCGTTCCTAACCCTAACCCTAACCCTAACCCTGGTACCTGAGCACCTGTATCAGAGGTCATGCCCTCTCAGGTAAACACACAGCGCGTTACTAACCTCTTACCCTGACCCTAATCCTGGTACCCGAGCGCCTGTATCAGAGGTCATGCCCTCTCAGGTAAACACACAGCGCGTTCCTAACCCCTAACCCTAACCCTAACCCTGGCACCTGAGTGCCTGTATCAGAGGTCATGCCCTCTCAGGTAAACACGCAGTGCGTTTCTAACCCCTTACCCTGGCACCTGAGCACCTGTATCAGAGGTCATGCCCTCTCAGGTAAACACACAGCGCGTTCCTAACCTTAACCCTAACCCTAACCCTGGCACCTGAGCACCTGTATCAGAGGTCATGCCCTCTCAGGTAAACACACAGCGCGTTCCTAACCTTAACCCTAACCCTAACCCTGGCACCTGAGAGCCTGTATCAGAGGTCATGCCCTCTCAGGTAAACACACAGCGCGTTCCTAACCTCTAACCCTGGCACCTGAGCGCCTGTATCAGAGGCTCGCTGCTCGCTTTTGAACGCTTTTCCCGTTACCGCCAAACTCTTTTAGCGGGGAAACAGTGAGCGTAGGTAAAGAACACTTTGTTTTGTTTCCAGAGGTTCACCCAAAAATTTTGGTACCGCTGGCAAACAACGGCAACTGTAAAGTGGTGAACTCTTACAGAGTGCTCCTTACATAATGGCATTACATTACACAAGTGGCCGTTTGCCATAGCGTGGTTCACTGATCTGCTTCGATTACTGTACAAACCAGTTTAGAGACAAGTTTTAGCATCGTCATACAGCGCAGCTTACAAAATGCGGTAAAGTTTAGGTCATGAGTAGAGCTGAGTCAGGTATCACAGCCATGTGCCAAATGGTGTGTGGTTTCATTAGTGTTCCCAGCCGATCTGTAACAGTCTGGCAGACTACATAGACCGCATGGCCGAAAGTATGTGGACACCTGACATCTAACATTTCATTCAAAATTATGGCCGTCGATATGGAGTTGGTCCACCCTTTACTGTTGTAATAACCTCCACTCTTCTGGGAAGACGTTGTACGAGATGTTGGTTGGGCGTTGCTGCAGGGATTTAGTTCCATTCAGAAAGACGAGCATTAGAGAGGTCGGGCACTGATTGGGCGAATAGGCCTGGCTCGCAGTTGGCCTTCCAGCTGATCCCTAAGGTATTGGATGGGGTTATGGTCGGGGGCTCTGAGCAGGCCAGTCAAGTTCTTCCACAACTTCTTTCGAGAAAACCATGTGTGCCCAGGGGCGTTGTCATGCCGAAACAGGAAATGGTTGGGGAGCACAGAATCGTCTAGAATGTCACTGTATGCAGTAGCATTACGATTTGCCCTCAGTGGAACTAAGGGGCCTAGCCCAAGCCATGAGAAACAGTCCCAGACTAAGGGGTGTCCAGATAATTTTGGTCATATAGTGTACCTGCCATTTAATATCCTACATTGATATCAGTTTGTAAACCTTTCTTGTCCTTTTCCCCTCTCTCCTTGCATTCCTCCTTCCCTTCATGTCATCATTCCCTTTATCAGAGGCATCACTAGGTATTAATGTGACGAGAAGCTCTTCGTCATTTGAATGCATAACACGCATCCCCCCCGCCGGTTAACAACATCCAACAGCACCCCCCCCCCCACACCCCCCGTCGACAACATCAGGTGACACCAACGGTCACCCGTACCGGGTGTCACCAACCCTAGTGACGCTACCGCCTTTACATCCTGTCCTCTTCCTGTCCGTGTCCCGGTAGTGGGAGTTCCAGGTGGGCACGTGCGAAGGCATAGAGGTAGCGGACCACCTGTGGATGGCTCGCTTCCTGCTGCACCGCGTGTGTGAAGACTTTGGGGTGGTCGCCACCCTGGACCCCAAGCCCATGGCGGGAGACTGGAACGGGACTGGCTGCCATACCAACTTCAGCACTAAGGCCACGAGGGAAGAGGGAGGGCTGAAGTTAGTGTGCAACTACTCTACTACACATGGAGAAACGCACGCACGCACACACACACACACGCACACACACGCACGCACACACACACACACACACACACACACGCGCACACACACCTATATCGCACATGGAGAAATACACATACATACACACAAAACTATACTTCAAATGGACAAATACACACATACACACACACACAAAACTGTACTAAACATGAAGAATATGCATTGCACTACGCATGGTGACACACTTCGACAAATACGTATACGCATAGACAAATATGTATTGTTGCTCATGGGTATGTGTATATATATATATATATATATATATATATATATATGTATATATATTATTGCACCCAGTTTAAGTCTGAGTGTGTATGTATATACACCATGCAGACACACACTCACACACCTACATATGGACAAATATACTTACACACACACACACACACACAGACACACCACAACATCTGTTTACGTTGACTTAATTCACTTAACGTATGTTTACTTAATTATTATTATTATTTTTTTTTATGAACGAGTTGATTTCGGGCCTCCCCTTCTCACCCTCACCAGGCACATCGAGGACGCCATCGAGAGGCTGGAGAAGCGCCACGCCCACCACATCCGCCGCTACGACCCGCACGGCGGCGAGGACAACAAGCGGCGGCTGACCGGCCGCCACGAGACCTCCAGCATCGAGCGCTTCTCGGCGGGCCGGGCCGACCGCGGCGCCAGCGTCCGCGTCCCCCTGCAGGTGCACCAGGACGGCCGCGGCTACCTGGAGGACCGCCGCCCCGCGTCCAACTGCGACCCGTACGTGGTGGTCGAGGCCATCGCCCGGACCTGCCTGCTGGGGGAGGACAGCGACTGAGACTGCAGGGGGGGGGGGCGGTGTACGGTGGTGGGGGTGGGGGGTGGGGGTGTATTGATGGCAGCTGTGGGGTGGGGGGGTTGGGCGGTGTACGGTGGTGGGGGTGGGGGGGTTGTTGGGGTGTGAGGTGGTGGGGGTGGGGGTGTGTTGATGGCAGCTGGTGGGGGGTAGGGGGGTTGGGCGGTGTATTGGTGGCGGGGGGGGAGGCGGCAGGGCGGGGGTGCTTGACAGGGGGCAGTGACAGTACCACAGATTCTTCGGAGTCACCAGTCAAGTTATACTTCATTTGTCCTCATCCTCGAGACCTAGGAGCAGTGGGGAGACACAGTGCAGTGCCCAGGGACCAACTCTAGCTCTGAGGCCAGTGCCTTGGTCAAAGTGTGTCATACGTGTCTTTGACGTATATATAAAACACTCAGCTGTGCACAT
This sequence comes from Anguilla rostrata, assembly GCF_018555375.3. Taxonomy (NCBI): domain Eukaryota; kingdom Metazoa; phylum Chordata; class Actinopteri; order Anguilliformes; family Anguillidae; genus Anguilla; species Anguilla rostrata. The sequence goes on along the minus strand of NC_057946.1, from coordinate 5,493,045 downwards.
GAGAATGTTGTCTCCCTACTTCTGAAGCCAGAGCATTCCAGTCTGTCTGGAAAGGGGTATGAGAATTGTAACCCTATCCTCTTTCGTTTTTGGATTTCTTTTATGGACAGTAATGTTACAGGTATAGCATGTATAAAGATAGTGTTCATCCCTCTCCACACCAAAGCCCTCATTGAATTCAAATTCAAATAAGCTTCATTGGCATGGTAAGGGTACACTTACATTGCCAAAGCATACACTGACGTGACAAACATAACATATAGGCAGTAGCAATTTAACTACAGTAATACATTAATCTGAGTCTCTCTGCTTCTCTGATTTGAGACTGGATGCAATGAATGCATTGTGCATAATGCCATTCACACAGACCCTATTCTCTTGGTTCAGAATGCAGCCGCACAACTTGTTGATCTGTCGGTCCCAAGCACGCTCATCATATCACATTCCCCTCATCTCACCTCGCTGGCTACCTGCTGCAGCCAGCGTCTGCTTTCAAACCCCTGGTGCTAGCCTGCTGGGATGCAAATGGCACAGCTCCACCGCTCTTCCCATCAACCTTCAAATCTCAGACTCCCATCAGATCTTTCTGTTGCATCTTTCTTGGTGTGACTGGCTGTCTCCGCCGTGCATAGCTGCTTCTCCCAGTCACAACAGCCGTCAAAATGTTCAGTGGTAAACCAGTTCTTACTGAGTTCCTATGGTCCCCAATTGATCCATGTACTCGTGTTAGAGTTGAGGTAACACTGGACTTTGTGACTGTGTCCTGGTTCCACTGGTGGAACAGACATCCCAAAGTGGTCAAGCAGCAGAACTCTTAGGACTGCAAATTGGTTCCTGTCCCATCCCCATCCCATTGCACTCCCACCTTTTGTTCTAATTTAAATTATTATTATTATTATTTATGCTTTTTGGGTGAAATGACTGATGATTTTACATTTATCATCTTTGGGATATAGTCCGTACATCATTAGAATGTGTACTTTGGTTCTTGCACTAGCACTAGCACTTTAGCGATATTGCATTTATACTTGCTAATCTGGGAATGTTATTAGACAGGTCTGATATGATTGCTCATTTTAAACAGGTGAATGTACTTCTGCGTCTGCTATATTGTATATCCTGTATTGTGTCTCCTATATTGTAAGTCACTATAGATTGGAGCATCTGCTAAAAATATATCAGATTAGTGACATATACTGTATGAATGGCGTGTCTGGAAACTCGTCGTAAGTTTAACAGTACAATACAGTACTATGCAATGCAATACAAGACAACAGAATAAAAATGACTTGTGTCTGCTTCTAAGCATTTTACAAATACAACATTTTGTGTTCCTACGTCTGGCACTCTCCCTCTTACAGTAACTTTGATTACACTCTGATGTCATTCCAGGTAAATGCCAAGATGTTTGCTCTATTTCTGGAAGTGAAAGACGTCTCGATAACAATATCTTCTGCTTTGATCAGCTTGCTTAACTTGTCATCTAACAAGTCTCACCGCATTTTTCCAGCCATACCTCCCATCAGATGAACAATATAATGGCATGTTCATTCAACTGACAGAAGGTATATGAGTCCACAGTGAACGAAAGATACTGTGTGACATGTAATCCAGCCGAGTTAATTTTACACTGAGAAGGTCTGACTTTTGGCGTTCCCCAAAGACAGCACATCTGAGTCCTGGCAGGTTTTTATTTATTTTTATTTTTAATTGTTGTCAGACTGTTGGCCAGATTGCCGTATTGTTTTAGTCTTACATATATTTTTTCTGCACGAAAACAACGGACGTTGTCAGTGACCTAGTTTTATACTTACACGCGTATATTGTTTTTTTCCACAACAATGCTTGTCCGTCACCTGTGACGTCATAGGGTAGGGATACAAAAACAAACGTGGAAACGTCAAGCTGCCGTTTCCGAATACAGGTTTTTACTTTCGATTTAGAAACGAAATATTTGCACAGCACAGACACTAGGTGGTACTATAAGGCCGTTTATTTTGGAGTTAAATGGCTGGGGGCGGTTTTGATCATATATAAACGTAGCAACATTAGCATACGCAGTATAATATTTGCTTATTAAAAACCTGTAGATAGCATGGGAGCATCATGTCATCATCAAGGTTGTATCTAAATTCTGAAAGAAAAATTGCTTAAGTTGGCTTGTATTGAACATAGGTATATAGACTTTCTATTTATTGGCCAAACAATGTTACGAAGGAATCACTTGAAGTGACTTTGTTCAGCGCATTGTAATATACAGCCTCAGTAGACACTAAATATAAATAAATAATCCAGGTACCTCAGGAAAGATGAAAAACTGCAGAGGTGTCACTCCGAATCAGGAAGCTTAAGAATGATGTTAATATTACTTTAAATATAAAAAACAATATTTCTCTTGGTGCAAATGTATGGAAAATAAGGAAAAAAGTACTAATTGCATTCTTTAAGAAAAAATGGTACTATGGAAAATAACATATAAAAAAACTGAAGAAACAAGTTGCCTATTTCCATTAAGATGAAGGTACAATACCTGCCTTACAGATGGTAGTTGAAAATGTAATGTAATGTAATGTAATGAACCCACTACCATCCAGATAATAAACAGATCTTTATCGATGTAGCCTTTCTACCATAAGGCTAGAATGACTGACTTTTTTGTTAATTGTAACTGGTTACATTTAGGCTGGAATAAATGCATCATCGTGATAAAGAAGGACAGAAGTGTGTCTCTGAAATCCTAAGGGCAGGCTATGTAGTTTTTTAGCCTTGCTATCACAGTCTCTGTATCCACACCGTCCCCAAACAAAAAAAAAGAGCACCATGCCCAGAAATGAAGCGAACATTTCATAATAACAGATACAGGTAAACATTTAGTGCACAAATTCGGAAAAAGAGCATAAAGACGGAGATTCCCAGTGCATCGTAGATATGCCTTAGCATGGTTATTTAAAAAATATTTTCAGGGTAAAAATCCTGCATAGTATGCCTTTAAATAACAATCCATAATTCTGGAATACTAATAAAATACCAAAAATCAGGAACACGGCCGCTGTTCTGCTGCCTCTTACAGGGATATTTCACTTCGGTGTAACACAAGCAATTTTGTGGAGCTTACCCCATTGTATTCGCGTAGTGTGAATGGGTCTACTACAGGGGCGCACGAAGGGCCGATCCGTTTCAGGATTTTGTGCCAACTCCTCTTCTTAATTATTCAATCAGTCATATCTTGGTCTGAAAATCGCACAAGCACCAGCTCTGCAAGCGTATCCTAAAGAGTTTACTTACTGTGCTCAAGTCCAGGAGTTAACCAGCCTAGTTTATAGAGCTGTCAAAAAACTAAAACTAAGGTAATTGGTTGGAACAAAAACCAGCATGCACACCCCCCCCCCCCCCCTCCCCCCCAGGACCGGTGCACCCCAGGCCTACTAGCAACATCAGCTGCCCCTGCTGGTGGATAATGACATTACCGTTCCTCTTGGTTGTCCGGTGTACATAATTACAAAAAGGGTGGGCCTAAAAAACCTGCGTCAATCTTTCTTGACCAATTAATTGGATACAAGGCTAAGTATGCAGAACACGTAACTATGTGCTTATTCGCGTTGGACATTATTACTCTTTATTAGCTAAAGTAGTAACTTTTCCATTGTCTTTTTGAATTGTTTTTTTTATTTTTATTTTTTTTTTAATTAGATTTGAGTGGCTCTAATATGTCCAGTTGGGTTGCTCAGTGCTACTGAAGTCGGGTTGTGCTGGTGACAGGGCCTAGGCGCGTCGCCCAGCTGGTTCGCCTGACAGAGAACGGACAGAGCTAAATGTAGAACTCTGAGAAAAATAATTGTCTCCCAGGCAACCGTGCTTCCTTGTGTGCTGTGCGCAGCCCTGTGATTTAACAGTCAGAGCCACGGTTTCCGTGGCCCCAAGGGCTGTGACAGCGCTCCCCGTCCTGCGGAGCATCATCAAAGGCACACTGTGCACGATTCTCACCTTGGAAATATAATAACATAACCACGCTCAGTCATTACTATCATGCACCAGTTTGATTTATGCCTGCTGGGTGTCCACCAGCTGAAAGAAGCGCTCTCTGACTCATTTACAAAAACCGCAGCTCCGTGCCTGTGTCACTGATGGATTACAACGTGCTGCTGTGAATTCTACACAGGCTGAAGATGCACCCCCCCCCCCCTCTTCTGGTGCAGTGCCCCAGCCTAAGGCCCAGAAGCGTAAGGCTACGGTAGCTGGAGCGGCTTCAGCTGAAATAGCTAAACCATGAACTGACCACCTCTCAGCAGGTCGGGGGGGCACCAAGTCCAAATGCTCTCTGGATCTCATGGTTTCATGGTTTGGGCCAGGACCCTTACAGTAGTCCCAGGGAAGGCAAATCTTAATGCTGCAGCATACAATAACATTCTAGACAAGTATGTGCCTCCCCAACAGTTTGGGGAAGGCCCTTTCCTGTTTCAGCATGACAATGCCTTACTGGCCCTGGTCCAGGTAAATTTGTCCCGCTTGGCAGAAGTGATTAAACCCTGCTTTTTACTGTTGATGTCACCACCCTGATATTAAAAATCATTGGGCGCTCAGGGGGAATGTGAGCCCCATGGCTGCTCCCTCAACTCCTTTCCAACTTTAGGCACCCCCAGACCCCCCCCCCATACACATCAGCCCAGAATCACCGCCATTGTTGCCCTGGAAACAGAACGTGCCCGTTCCTGAACATTGTTAACACAAAACACTGCAGCTCACATTATAGGAGGTTCAATTGAACACAGGAAGACATGCGTGGTTCAGATGGGAGAGGCCGCTATTGACAGTGTAACATCCTGTTGGCCCTTACATTAGGCAGCGTCATCAGCTATAGGTACGTCAGCGCAGTGCTTCTGTACTATAATAAACCATGTCATAGTATTAATAAGACAACAGATTTCCACCGAGGAGGCCGTAAATATCAAGGTCAGATACACGTTTAGTTAATATGTGGGTTGATCCTCCCCAGATGTTTTAAATCGTGGCATTTCTACCCGCAAACTCATCACTACCCTTCCATTGAGAGCGGACGGAACGCTGATGTCAGCAAAGCGCCCGTCTTCAAAAATGGGCGGGGCTGGCACACGTTGTCCATTTTCAGACAAGCCCTTTCCATCATGCAGTAATGTGCGCTTCCCGTAACGGAAAGGACACATGCTATCTGCCTGCTGGTACACAAACTACCTCCCAGCGAGTGATACTGCGCCAGGCTCGCGCCGCGATTTTTCCGCCTGCAGAGAGGACAAATAATTATTAGCGTATGTATGACGAGATGCGGAGGCGGGAGATCGCCTTCCCAGTTCGGCACACGGAGTGACTCAGCGGACCCGTTGGTGGACGGCATCAGTGAATTTAATTTGTCCTTTAATTGTCAAAATTGTCGTACACATAGCCATATTATTACTTTTTGTACGTCGCTTTGGATAAGAGCGTCTGCCAAATAAATGTAATGTAATGGAAAGCCAAGAACCTGTTCATTTGCCCCCAAGAACGCATGCCATCGATCAGGCTGATCATTGCCTTAATCGCGCAGATGAAACGACTTCCAGTTAGCCTCGTGTGCTGTACGATGCACGGAACAGGATCAATACGTTTTCATTGCACGCATCAAACACATCGATTTATTTGATCATCGCGTCTACTTATAAAGGAGGACTTTTCAGTTTATTTTAAAATCGAAATTCATTTTGTAATGCATTTAGCCGACTGTGTTTCTGCTGGAGCTACTGGCGTGTAGATGTGCAATTTCTCCATGTTATGAGAACGGTGTCCTGCGATGGGTTTGAGCCAACAACCCACAGGTGCAGGTATAAGTGCGGTGAACTCTAGGTAACTCTGTAGGACAGGGGTGTCCAATCTTACGCGAAAAGGGCTGATGTGGCTGCAGATTTTTGTTTAAGACTAGCACCAAGACACTTGATTCCACTTATGATTCCCACGGCTTATTTGAAGACCATGATTAGTTAATTTGTGTACTAAGTGTATTGGTGCTGGGATAAAAAAATTTAATTAAAAAAAAACATCACACTCATCGGCTCTTTTCGGATAAGTTTGGCAACCATGCTATAGGACAATGGTTCCCAACCTCGGTCCTGGACTACCCCTCTGTATGCTATATGCTTTTTAAACTAGGTGCTTTTCGTGTTCAGATGGATTATTTATTTAAGACACATTATGTATAAATTGCCATGAACACAAAAATTCCCATGTTCAGATTGCGCTTATTGTGCTATAGGCTACTGTAAAAAAAAATACAAAAAAGAGCTTTTTGGACCAATTGAAAGTTCAGTCTCCTGAACACGTAGCTGAACACGTTTTTAATTTTCTGAAATGTATTAACACAATGCAGGTTTGGCTCGTTATTATTTGTCTTGTCTTTGAATTCTTCATTAACTTCTAGATGATTAGAGTTAGTACCGAGGTGTCCACACCTTAACCAATTTGAAGCCCATTGATTCACGTCCGTCTTTAATGCCATCAGTTAAAAATAATTAACCTTTCAATGGAATTTCTTGCAATGTAGCACAATTTGAACATGAGATTTTTATTCTTCATAGCTATTTCTGACATAATGTGGTTTAAGAGGGCAAGTGATGCCTCTAAACGCATCTAATTAAGAAAAAATAGCAAGTTATGGGATTTCAATTGCGGTTGGAACGAAAACCAGCATACACATGGGTATTCCAGGTCCGTGGTTGGGAACCACAGATCTCGGAGATGCCAAGCGCAAGACAAATATTGACTTTATCAGAAGGCACAAATGGGTCATAAAGGAAATGTATGCATGCATTATGGATGTCTTGACTAATACCTTTTTCGTACGTTGCGCGGACAGCAGTAATGGGCTGGCTATTGTTGGGGCTCCGCTATTTGAATTTCTTATGCTATAATTTAATGTTTTAAACAGAACCGACAGCAGGTGGCAGCGTCAGAACTTTCCACACTTGTTGCGGTTCCTCTTCCATTAATTAATCTCCAGGTCTTTGTGTCTCTCTCCCATTGTAATCGTGGTATTCACAAAATGACATTTTTTTTATTTATTGATGTTTGCAAACAATTACTTAAGCGATGGACCCACACAATGCCGGTGAAATAAAAATTTGAAATAAGCCCTGCTTGAAGATTGGGGCTCGGATGTAACGAGGAAGGAAAGAAAGAAAGAAAGGAGGGAGGGACTCTCTAGCCAGCATTTACGATGACGTCATCGCCCCGGGCGCGGAGAAGTGGACGGTCACAGAGAGAGCGTGCTGCAGGTGGGACGACGTTACAGCGCCGCTTCGCTTCCACTAGCGAAGGATACGCCGTGGGTTTTTTAGGCTGCTTGGCATTTCGTTGTGTTGGACATACCAGGCAACATGGGGAAGCTGCAGGAATTCGAAATCACCTTCACCAACAACAAAGTGGTCTACAGTCCGGGCGAATCCATTTCGGGAATGGTTAAGATCACAAGTGGAACCCCCCTGCAATACAAAGGTGAGGAAAATACGTCCACTCCCCCAATATTTCTCATTATTAATGCCGCCCTTCGTTTTGCACCAGATCGGATTTTGTCTAGCCAGTTTCGGTGAGCGGTTCCAGAAAAAACAAAACAAAACGGATTTTGACGTTTTATTTATTAAATAGAATAATGTGTGACAATCAAAATCGATCAAATGTATTTGTGACATGTGGGCTACTATCATGTCAGTGATCTTTGACGAGGTTCTTGTGAACAATAATGCTATATATTTATGTTTAATTTAACGATGTATGGTTTCCCTTGATTGTAACATGCTGACTGTAAGATAATATTCTTAATAGTCAACATTAATTAAAATAGCCCCAGATATTAAACATTCCATAACGTTGTCCTATGTTATGTTTTCCTTTGCGTCTTTCTTGTTTTTAATCTGGTTTACGTGCATGTATTCAGATAGTTTATTATGGTCGATCCATTTGCAATATTCGCATGGTGATACAGTACAGCCGTAGCGTTGAGTCGACCGACCACACGCCCAAATGCAACAGGTGTGCAGATTGTCTGGGTTATTGTTATAGGTCTAGGGCGGTGTGCGTTTTGAAAACAAAAACTGTTATCGTTTTACTAGGATTGTAACTAATCAGACTTAAAATATTACCGCATCATTCATTCTTTATTACCCGTGGAGATTTGACGCAACATAAACCTAAAATGTATCACGGGCAAGATTATATTGGATTTATAAGATTTGTAAAATCAATTGGCATTCACTTATCAATCGTTAACATTAAGTAAAAGATACAGAACTTTGGCAGTTCGAAACTAGGCCAAGGGACCTAACGATAACGAATAGGGGTGAACAGCAGCCTGTGGTTAATGTAGGTTAGGAAGGTAGCTATACACAGGTAAGAAAGCCTGTTCCTCGCGTTTCCATGGGGTTATACAAAGAGTCTATTGTTTCCTGTTTGTTTGCGTGGAAACTATCCAAACGAACCCGTGTGCATTTTCACGTAGCGTCGACCGCAAACTAGGTACGGTCGACAGTAGGGTAGACTTGTGGTCGATGCGCGAGAGCGCTGCGATACTTTTTCTTGAGGAGACAGCCCATGCATAGATTGCCTACCAGTATTACAGATGCGCAGTTGGGTGGCACCCCTTGCAACCAGATCCGAAGTTTCCCGGTGTTTGGCTATAACATGGCAGGAAACAGCCCTGTAATTGGATTTTTTTTTATCCGAAGGTGTCCTGGCATTTCTTTACAAACTGTAAATAGTGCGCCAGTATCGCCGGTGATGGATTTTTCCTGACGTAGCACAACATCTCTTGCTGAGAGTAGTTTTGAGAGAGCGCGGCCAGCGAGCCAACTGTGTGAGGGATGAATTATGCCTCCCGTTAACTCCCCAGCATGGTACAACACGGAATAATAACCCTTTTCAATATAATAATCCTTTCTTTTTTTTCGCCTAATAAAATGCTCTACGGGGTAGCCTACATAATTTAAGAATCGGGCTGGTAGTAAAAGTATTGTGGAAAGGGATCGGAGACGGTAGGTTTCCGTTTGCGTTAAATCATTTTTTTTTCCGGCACATAGCCTCCTCAGTTAAAAAAAAGTGATCCTCCGTAACTGTGCATTTGTGAACGCCGCATGGTTCTCAGGCCGTGTCTCGGAATTCCACCTTGAATAAACTGAGGTTAACCGAGTGACGCGTATTGTACGTTACAAGGCCGTTTGAGCGGACCGAAGACAAACTCAATGCATAAGATACGCACATTGTGTGGGTTGTAGCTTTTTAGGCCATGGAGAAACACAACTCAACCAACGACATCGACGCAAAATTCTGGTCATCGTGTATTCTGTAAAATATACGGTGGTGGAATATTTCGTTGGTTTTAACCTGTGGGGATAAACAAAACATTGAGTAAGAATGCACCCGCACACAGTTTCAACGCCCCTAGTGATTTATTAACAAACAAACGTTTTTAGCTACGTGGTCTTCACCGGGTCTTTACACAGTTGTTTTTCCCTCCTCCACATGCTAAAAACCTTTAAATTTTTTAAATCTTGTACATGTCCATACTACTGGATTTGCATGTTGGTCTTTTGATGAGCAAAACCGTGACACAAAACGGTATTGGTGCCAGGTTTTTAAAGGTAGCTTTTATTTTTAATGCAGTTATTTTTAACTGACATGGCAAACCAGGGTTCCTCAAACTCCGTCATGCAGCTCCCTGTGTATTTCACTTATAAGTTCATAAAAATGTAACCTATAATTCCATAAACGTAAAAAAATCAAACCTCTTTCTGGAGGAATTGTTTGCCATGTAACACCACCTTAAATGAAAACATTAGTCGATCAATTAAAAGTCCTGGGACATTAATTCATGGTAGTCATAGCTGTTTCTAACGTAATGCTGCATGAAAAGGGTGGACTATCACAGATTAGACCTTAAATGTGTCTAATTATGAATGGTTAGCAGCTTGTTACAACCGGGGACTGAAATTGTGGCAGGAATTAAAAACCAACATCCCCTGGGGCTGAGCCTGAGTGAGAGCCCCTGCTGTAAACAAGTGCAAGTACCAAAGTCCCCTGAGGTGTGTAGAGGCACACCTTCAGTAAGTTTACTGTGGGTGAAGGAGGCCCTTTTTTTACGCTTCTCCTGAATGTGGCTTTTGAGTCTGTCTATGAGTCAGGAGATCTGACTGCAACATCAGAGTTTAACTTAAGTGTAAACAGGACAGGAAAAAAAAAAAACCAACACCCATGGCTAAATTCAGTGCCGGGCAAAAAAAACCATGTTTGGAGTCGATGTCTGTTCCATGACTGTGAAGGGTTGGGGATGGATGACGCAGAGAGAAATCTAATTGGCTGGAGGAGGTTTCAAGTGTCAGATTTGTGTTGTGTTATTAGGTCAAAGGTCATACAAGAATTTTCCCCCCGTCCTCAATCAAGTTGAATGATATACACAAACAGTGATGAAACCAACAATAAATTATAATCATGCTGCAAATATACGCTGTCCACCACGTCAGCACCGTGTGTTCAACTTGTACCCAGACAGACAAACATGTCGGAATACACAGCTTGCCGGACAAACCGGAACACAAGAACAGTCTTTCTTTTGAGCAATTGTTAATCAGGTGACTAAAAATAGGTACCCCAGCTCTGACCATACTGTTTTTTTTTTTGTTTTTTTTTAAAGGTTCTCATTACTGATTAACCTGGCCATTGTATGTTACACTTTGCACAGAGGAGAAGATGATGATGATGATGATGATGACGACCCTTTGTGGTCAAAGGCCCCAATGCAGACATTTATTGGCCACACTGACATTCCGCGAATGTACGTGTGTGTGAACAGATGGAAGCATGGGGGAGGTGCATGCTTGAATTGTGTTGCCACTGACTGCTTTGGATGGCAAGTGTTTTGGGTACATTTGGAGACCACAGACCAGTGGGCGCACCCATTACCCGGAACTCTTGCAGCCAGACACCGCTTCCTTCAGCTTCATGTCCATGGTCCACCATCTGAGCTCTGCAGATAACGTCGCTGGTACAGGCTGGCAGGAAGGGGCAGGTCGACCAGAGGGGGCGGCGGCGTTGTTCTTGAACATGAACGCCATGACTGGCCTCCATATGCAGTGTGACATATTCATTTGAGCCACTTTTCCACCGCATGGTACCGGCTCGGCTCGACTGGACTCTACTCAACTTTTTTGGTTTTCCATCGGGCGAAAGTTGTGGATAGCACCTGGTACCTGGTACTTTTTTGGTATCACCTCCGTCGAGGTTCCAAGCGAGCTGAGGCGATACCAAAAGGTGACGTGAAAACACTGCAGACCACCGATTGGTCAGAGCAACGCGTTTCATGCGGCGTCGCTAATGACGACCAGCCCCATTGATGGGGGTAGGGGTACTGTCTGCAGTGGAAAACGAAGTACCTGTTACCAAAAGCGAGTAGAGTCGAGCTGAGCCATTACCATGCGGTGGAAAAGCGGCTTTTGTTTTCTAACAGGATACCATTGCGCTCCTCTCAGTCTGAAAATTGTATTAGCTTGGTGCATATAACCAAAAAAAACAACGAGTATTTCATGCAGCGATTTTTCTGACAAGTAAAAACTGGTAAGTACATGGGAAAAAAGATTAAGGACCAAAACACTGTGTTGACGTGCTAACCTGGCTAACCTGAGAGTAATCTATTCAGCTGATAAACAAAGCGTTCAAGGTCCATTAATAAAGCAAGAGGACAGGATGAGAGAAAGCCATTGGTCTTCACCCATTTCATGTCCTCCACAGGCACTTGGTGACACTCTGTCGAAGGTATACGACAAAACATAACCAATGAACAGACAAATGTGTTTATCCTTTATTATTAATGTGTTTGGGTCTGGAGAACAGTGATTAATGAGAGGGAGAGCTTTGCCATTTGCGGTTTTCACCCTCAGAGATATTAGGGGGAGCCTGAGAAAGCAGATGAGATTAAACCTCTGGACAGACCTTGAAAGAAAAACTCAAGTACTTCTACTCCAGTACCATTAAGCCTGAGATTTGCATGTTAGGTCTATTCAGAGCATTTGGTAAAGGGAAAGAGAAGATGGTTGATATTTGCCTATTGCAAAGGTTGACATTTTAATTTCTCTTCACTAGGGGGACCTTGTCTGCTCGTCACGCAATCATTGACTTAAAGGAACTAACATAAAGCCTGTGTCTTGAAAAATTCACATATTTAAGGAAGCATGAAGTTCCAGAGTTTCATGAAGTTTGGGATTTGTTTCTGGAATGTTTTTGCAAAGCAGTGACCTTGTAGAAGCACTCAATGGGTAAAAGTAGCCAAATTCATTGACAATGTAACTGAAGATTGGTAGCTTTATTTCAACACTGCATAATTGTCATTGCTTGGTGAGGATATGTTTAGCGTGTGTGTTACTGGCGTTTGTGGAGTGGGCAGACAATCCACTTGTTGCTAGAATGCTTGGGGACAAAAAAAGTATCTTTAAAATGAAAATGGCTGTCCCTGCTTCCATGAAAAGAGTGAGGGTAGGGTGAGCTGGTGGAACAAACCAGGGTGTGCGCATATCAGACCCAGGCAACGTGGGGACCTTCAGCCTTGAATGCGATCAAAATCATATTTTTCTGTGCACGTTGCCATACGCTTTCTTCTTCTGGCTCGATGTGCCAGCTTGTTTGGGGTTGCTTCCTTTTTTTTTTTTTTTCCTCTTTTTCTTTTTTGACAAGCACTTTCAATTAAATTTGCACAAGGCGAGCAGCATTCCGTGGCCGGCTTAATTTCCTTTGGGAAATCGATCCTTAAAGAGCAAGGTGGAGCCTGGCTGCCATTAAATTAAAATCGGTCTGGGAATCTATATTCCTGGATATTCTAGTTCTGCAGAGATGTATTGAAAGACTGCAGTGGCCAATTATGTGATGTTGAATTGTTGGGTGGGGGTTCTGTATACTGTAATTGTACATACTTGTAGTGTTCAGTGCATTAGTTAATGTATATGGCTCTACGGGTTCTTGCACAGTTGGATAGTCTGGAATGCTGCTGGTCTGTTTTTTTTCCCCTGTGTAGTTTATTTGATACATCATGCTCAGCAAGGGCAAATGAGATAATCCTTTCTAAGTGCCAGGGGTTCAGTTCCGCATTCTTCAGGGCCCGAAGCGGACATCTCAGACAGGCCAAATCTGACTAAGTGTATTGGGGGGGGGTTAGGTAGGTCCGCTACGAAATTTGTACAACAGCCGCGGCGCAAATCAAGAGATACAGTTAGCCCACCGAGCGAAAGACCAAGGTCCCCGGTTACCACGGCTCATGCTTATATTGCTTCTCTGCAGGTGATGTGACGTCCCAGTCTGTAGTCGATGTTGACGTACGAGCCTGCATTTGTGAACACCGCTGCATTAGCCGGTAGTGGGGAAACACTTACAGCTCTCAGACTTAGTTTTACACCTTCGCTTGTATCATGTAACCAGAATTATTTGTGTTTAAATCCCAAAGTCACAAAGTCAGATATAAAAGTGGCTCCCATGGAAATTGTGGGTAATTTTTTCCATCTTAGAAAAGTGACCCCACGGATAAAATGTTTTTTTTTTTTTCTTTTTTTTTTTCAATTTCATAATAACCTACAATGATTTTTTATGATATGGAATTTGACCCCAAGCCCAAATACCTAGATAACAACACAAGGGTCGTTTTTCCATGGGGGGGGGTCACTTTTCTGTCCTACGAAAACAACCTCGGTTTTACATACAGACCGTTGACTCTCAGGTCAGTTTTCCATGGGGTCGGATTTCTATAGGACACCTGTCGTGGCACGGCTGCTGTTCTCTCTGGCATAGTGTCACGTTTAAACAGCTTCAGTGAATATCTGTGAAGGGCAAAATGGAAAATGAATGGTACGGTGTGTAAATTACCTTGGATGATGAGAGCAGCTTTTGAGAAAATAATTAATGAAGCATGCTATTAAACAGACCTGGTTCCCTACGTCCGTGACTGGGAAAAACGTGGATGGACTGAGAGAATGCGTTGGCCTGCACGCACGCACGCTTGCGCACACACACACACACACACACGCACACACACATGCATGCGCACACGCACACATGCATACACACACACACACTCTTCTGTATATTATTCACCCAGGTGCTGATCACAGTTTTTTTACTAATGGTTAAAGGGTCCATTGAAGTTCTTATCAATTGCTGCACATCAGGAGGCAAAGAGCTATTTATTCATTTGTTTATTTATTTGCCTGATTCAGACAGATCACCCACTTTTCATTCTACACTGCTATTGAGCCACGAACATCAAGATCAAAACATCAACGGCCCACGGGTCTCCAAATTCAGTGTGTGTGTGTGTGTGTGTGTGTGTGTGTGTGTGTGTGTGTGTGTGTGTGTGTGTGTGTGTGTGTGTGTGTGTGTGTGTGTGTGTGTGTGTGTGTGTGTGTGTGTGTGTGTGCACGTGTGTGTGTGTGTGTGTGTGGTGTGTGCGCGCGCGCGCGTGCACGAGCGTGTGTGTGTGTGTGTGTGTGTGTGTGCGCGCGAGCGTGTGTGTGTGTGTGTGTGTCTGTGTTTGTATTGCTTTCAGGCTGGTGATTGACAGTGGTTCGGGCTCTCGTGTTTGCAAAGGGTTTAGTGCAGTGGGAGTTACAGGTTAATGGAATTTCAGGGACGAGAGTCCTTAAGACAAGCAGGGGTCAGAGGGCACTGGAGAGCTTGCTGGTAGGATGAATCAGGCCCTGGGCTGACAGTGTGTGACCCCACCCTGGCTTGGTTTCAACAAAGGACATTTTTGTGGGTTATTACAGGAGGGCAATAAAAAGGGGAAGTGGCTAGCACATTAAGGGCCCTGTCTGTGTTTTTACAAATCGGTGAGTCAATCCATGGTCACGTAGTAATGCTTAACATGATGCATACACAAATATCTTTGAATGAATATATTTTATTTCAGTATATTTTCCAAGCTCTTCCATTTCTGTGAGGGCACACTGAGAATGAACTGAGCGCAGGGGGCAGAGTGGCTGATGCTCCCCTATCTGGAGAAGCCCAAAAGCGGGTGGAAGCTTTTGGTGGGGGGAGGCACCGCAGAAAAGGCACACGCTCTCCTCTGAAACGTGACTTCAAGCCCGCTGCTTTTTTTTTTAATGCCCCAGTCCACAAGCTGAGTGTGCACAGGCATGAGTCAGAGGAGGACATTTCATGTACAGCTTTAGCGAGCAGATTGTGGGGCCCTCTCTAACTGTGTGTCGCCCTGTGGGGCTTCAGACTACAGCTGGCACCGGCACCGGCACCGGTGGGGTACAGGTTCGGTTCCGGGCCGTGTGGCCTGTCGGTTACTGCAGGAGCCAGTGCCTTAACAGGATTAGCCCCCCGCCCCCCCCCCCCCGAGCCACCCTTCCTTTTCGGCCTCCTAGATTTATTAACGCCGAATGCCTAACTTAAACAGTCGCTCGTCTGAAATGCCTAACTCCCCTGCCGAGCTGCAGGAAGACGTCCATAAATCCGGTGACCTGAGCGTAACCGTCCTTTGCGGACCCAATGGGCCGATGAGGTCGTCCATCGCTCCCTGTGACAGAACATTTTTTTTTGTATTTTTTTAATAATTAAAAAGTATTTTTATAATAAAAAATAATAAAAATGCTTACCCTCCCAGTCACGTTTGCAGAGCTGTGCAGTTACTGGTCCCCTGACAGAAAGCATCTGGTGCAGGCAGACTGCGGGGTGGGAGGGGGGTGAGGGGGGTGGGGTGAGGGAGGTGAGGGGTGGGGGCTTGTTCACACCAGGCTCTTTAGGTTAGAGAACAGAAGGACAGTAATGACCAGCCCCGGGCAGGTGCCGGTGTGTATTTGCTCACACGCGCTTGTGCAACGCAGGACCTGAGCCTGAGGCGTACTGCAGACGAGAAAGACGAGCAGCAGGCCTGTCGCCTGCACTGCGGAGACTGGCTATCAGCCTGGGCCTAACCTTTGCTCGTTCATTCTAGAATATTTTACATTTAGCCATTTAGCTGAGGCTCTTCTCCAGAGTGACTTGCATGAGTGCATGCAAAAAAAAGTTTTCATCAACGAAGAACTGATACTCCGTCATTAGGCTCACAGCTGATGGGAGCGGCTCATGCAAAACTTACTTGGAATGAGTAAATATGAAATCTTACAACATGTAGGTTGTGCACAGAATACGAGTATGTTCTTCCTCCCTACATGCGTTCACTGATGTAGTCCATTTCCCTTCCTTTCACAACATCAAGGCGGCGTTTGTAACGGAAGGAACTTGTATCGCAAGTTGCATCTCATGAGAGATCACAGTTGCGTACTTGCTTGTTGAAGTATGGACACTTTTAGGGTTCTCTCAGTGCGTCCTAGGATTACGCTACTCTGTTGTTTCAGGTTACAGAGCCAGTTCGCTGTGCCTGCCGGCTCGTTTGTCTGCTGTCGTTTGACGGTGAGCGAAATCGCTGAAGGCAGGATCCGAAGCGTTCTGAAATAATCGAAAAAGACAACTTCAAAATCCACCGCTAATCGCAAATAACGTGACCTTTCTTCAGCTCAGTTCCTGAGATCCAGGTTGCTGTATTAATAAAGTTCAGAGCCTGAACTGACAGAATTGATTTTGTGAAGCGTCCTGGATGAGATGGGGGTCACAGCTTTTGTCAGGTTTAGCCCAGGGGTGCATCAAAGAATCACCCTGGGAGTAACTGAAGGAGAAAATCATGTGTGGATCTTGTGGGGTGGGGGGGGGGTATGACAAATCAAAACACACTTGAAATTGTGATTGTGAACTGGGGGGGGGGGATAGCAGACTTGGATGGGGAGAGGAGGTGTGTGGGTGGATTGTGATTGCAGACCCTGGGTTTGAATCCAGGCGCTTGGCTCAATACATCTGACCCCCCCCCAATCAATTCCGCTGGTTTAGGCTCAGTATTAAAAGAAACATCTAGAAGAAGCAGGTGGGAGGGTTTTATTTTTATTGCTTAATGTAATGTTGCATTGCATCAGGAAGTAAGCGCATCGCCAGTGTGTGCTAATGGCTCTCCCATTTCAGGAAATTGGACTGTCTGCTGGGGTGGGGTGGGGTGGGGTGGGGGGAGAGGGTGAGGTTCAGTGTCAACAATTGGAAACTCAAATGGCGTTAGAGTGTGTGTGTGTGTGAGCCTGACCGTGAGTTTCAGTATCTGTGTGTGTGTGTGTGTGAGAGAGTGAGCACGAGTTCCTGCTAGCAGAAGCTAGCCCTCATGAAGATTCCAGCCGCACACCTTCTTATTCCTTTGCCGTATGTTTGTTGAACAGCAAACAGCCTTGCTGACTGAGCCGTGTGGTGCTGTGCTGGCAGGCTTTAAGTCTCTGACACGTGTGACTGTGTGTGTGAGTGCGTGCATTACGTGTTTGCGTGTGCACACGATTCATGCGTCTGCTTTCATAGTTTTGTCCTCTAAGCAAGTAACAGTCAGTTATCATCTCTCTGTCTGTCTATCAGTGTGGGTCATCGAAGCCTTCCTCTGCCTAAACTACCCGTATGTAACGGCTGGGCGTGTTGTGTGAGCCACGAGGACTGCACCGAGGCGGCTACTGCAGTCTCCTGCAGTGACTGAGTGAAAGTGCATCATCGTAACTGAGAGTCCCTGTTAACTTTGCAGAGTGAGCACCATAATGAGCGGTAATGCGGTTTGGAAGAGGTGTGCCCGTGCTTCTCCATTCCGGAAGCGAGGAATCTGCTGGAAGGAAGCCCGAATGGAAATGATTAGAAATGTAGGCTAATTGTGCATATTAATATAAAGGTACTGTGTACTTAGTGACTGCAGTGAGCTGTAAGCCAGCCATCGGTGGACATCACAGGGGGGTTTCTCATCCCAGGGGGGTAAAATTGTTTCTCCTACCGCCTCACTGAGGAAGGGCTTTGTTGAAGTCCAGTGTCACATGACCTAGGCCTGAACAAAATTCGCTTACTGGGAAATTTACCTGGAAGGTCAAACGTGTCCTCCAGTGGGGCTTCAGTAGCTCTCTGGCCCCTTTACAGCTGATCCAGGTTCAGCTGAACGAATCCTTAATCCTAATCTAGCCATGTACTGTTAAAAGACCAATATTGACCCAAGATCGTTTTTTTTGGGGGAGAATCTATATGCGTCCCCTCAGTACAAGGCTTTGGTCATCCCTTCTTTGCAGCATAAGTCGAAATGCAATTATTGGAATCTGTTGTGGATTTTATGGAGTGCTTCGCCCTCTCCAGAAACGTTGACCCTGGTGATTGTTTTCTGCTGCTGTTGTTGCCAGAAGCCCCATAGATAATGCATTCTGCTGTGTTACCCTTGAAATAACGGGGAGGGTGAGTGACAGTATTAAGAGATCCGTGTTCCCCCGGTGCTTCTGCTCGGGGGTGGGGGTGGGGTGAGTGGGCCTTCTGGCCCATACTGTGTGGCCCTGGCCCTGGCCCAGACTGCTGCGTTCTCCTGTGGAACACAGGTGCGCAGTGAAGTGTGTTACCACGGATTCTTTCGCCAAATACTCTGCTAGGCTTCGGCAGTAGGGACACAGAGCTTGAGCTCAATGTTAATGATACTGAGCTGAGCTTCTGGTGGGTCAATAGAATCTATGGTATAACCTTTATTTTACCAGATAAGCCAACCAAGATCTCTGTTCTCTTCAACGGTGGAGACCTAGGGAATTAAAAGTGGGTAGGGATTGCAAGGGAGTGTAGACAAGATAGTAGGTGGGCAGATGTAAATCAGATCAAATCAAATACATTTTATTTGTTTAGTGCTTTTTTTTTTTTTTTTACTGAAAACTGTCACAAAGACGCTTTACGGTGTAGCAGAAAAAGGTCAGGAAAAAGTGCAAAAAATGTAGAGAGACAGTTCTGTGGGAATTTGAACAGAACGCTGTGGTTTACACCACTGCTCTTTTGAAGGATGCCATGGGATCTTTACGGGGTACAGTAAATCAGAATGTATCTTTGGAAGGACAGCACCTCCTACGGCACAGTGCCCCCATCACTGTGCTGGGGCATTGGGTTTCATTGTGGTTGAGAGAGAAGAGCGCCCCCTGCTGTCTCTTCCCCAAATCTTTGTACAGTACTAATTCCGGTTTCCCAGGTGGTACTGACCCAGCCCACGCCCAGCAGTGTGGCATGAGAAGGGTACCAGGGCGGTTTGGCTGCCGGCCAGTCAAACCTCCCCTCCGTCTTGGCCACCTTCCCTTCGAGAGCTTTGCTGCTATCAATCAGGGGAGAGGGGCCTTGAAGCGGCCCTCCTCCCTCTCTGACCTGAACTAGCCGGTCCTTGATTAGCTCGTAGTTTGTCCGGATGGAAGAGGCCCGTGATATAGGCCCTCAGCATGTAAGAGAAGACAGCCCTCCCAGGGGCCGAAATCGACCGGCCGCCTCCATTTGTCTCGAGTGCTCTCTGTGTGAAGGAAAGGAAGTGCTAATGGAGTCTTGAGATAAAAAAAAAAACAAGGTGTGGCCAGTAAAGCAGATACCTGCCATTTTGTTCCCCCCCCCCCTCTCTTGAGTGAATTATGAAACCATCCTGGCACTGAGGACGGAGCGGCGCCATTCGGGGGCGGCAGCTCCGCCAGTCACCAGTCTCATTCATTACCTCCTTATCGCGGTCCGGTGGTAAAAGGGACGGGTGCCGTTATCAGCCTGTGGGGGGAACCGTTCATTTACGGAGTCCCCCCTTTGAGAAGCGGCACCATTTCTCGGGCTGTGTAGCGGCGCAGACGAGATTTAAAAACCTGATCAGTCCAGTTACGACTTTCTGCATTGAGGGCCGACCCGGTTGTTCCTGTTGGCTACTCGGAACCTTGAGAAGCCTTCTGAAGAGAACCTGGCTACTCAGCTTCCCCCCCCCCCTTCAGATGTAATCACAAACACACAATGTGTGCTGTTTTTTTTTTCTTCTTCTCCCTTTTCCCTTTTTTTTTTCTCCTTTGCGGGGCTTCACGGGATCTGAGGGACAGTGTTTGAGCAGCTGTGCCGTCGGCCCTGAAGGCCAGAGTTCACCGTACAGCATATGCGCGCGAGAGAACGAGAGAGAGAGAGGTGGAGGTGTGGGGACTGGAGACGGAACGGAGGGGGAGAGGGAGCGAGGGAGCGAGACAGAGAGGGAGAAAGGGAGGGAGGGGAGGGGATGGGATGGGATGGGTGTGGGGGAGGACACTGTGAAGGGGAGTCAGGAATGCTAGGCATTCCTCGGGACACTGACCTCACCGTCTCCGGCACTACCCTAATGAGAGATTTGGCGAGAAACGGGGCCTGTTGCATGAGGTGTGATTTCCCTGCCCTCTCATCTGCCTGACCCCTGGGTTACTTAGGGCAAGTCGCCCCCCGCCCCCGTTTGCCATCTCGGTTTTATCCTGTTTAGGAAATTATGCGGTGGAACTCAGGTTGCTGCTGTAACGTCCATTGCAGTCGGAGGCAGGCGAGGTGAAGGGTCGCCAGGTGCCCCGGTGGGACGGAGGTACCTGTGCCGGTATCGCTGGCAGCCCTGGGCCATCCGCCCTTCTCCGGTCACAGCCCTCCCCCAGCCGGGGTCACCTGCCTCCCAGCCCTGACAAAAAGAGCCTTTTCCCATCTTTTGGAGGAAAAGGGAAGTGAGTTTGGCGACAGTGTACAAGGCCTCTCTGTCAGGCTCCCAGTGACCTGTGTCAGGCAGGTGGTGCTGTAGGAGGCACTGAACAAGCGGAGTTCCCCGGTGTCTCCGGTCGACCGTAGAACAGTGAATCTCATTGTTCCTCATGCGCCGATGGGAAGTTTTCAGTCCGCCTGCAGTGATGTGGTAAACACGCTGACCCTTTTGCCTCTTGCGATTGTATCCCCTTGTTTTCGGAAGCATTTACTGCAACAAAGCAGGAAATCTAGACATCACAGTAATTGCACATCACTGTTCCTCACCCCACTGATGCATCATGATCTTGTGTAGGCAGGGCTCCAGTTGGAGGCAGTGATTAGGTCCACCTCATTCTTGGATCTGTAATGATGCTGGTGATTACTTGCTAGAATCAATCAGATTGCATGAAACTGTCTCAAAAACTCTAGCTTCCCCTTCTGGATGTTCTGGAGATGGAACGTCTTGGGGTTGAGGCTTGGTAGGCGTGCTGCACTTAGCCGGATTCTCTTGGCATTCAAGTCACCGTAGAGCTCATTTTCTGCCAATTTCTTCCATGACATGTGATTCAGCAGTAGCTAAGCAACAATATAGAGGGGAAAAATTGAGTTAAGTCTGCTTGGGTCAAGTTAACATTCAGAGCACTCTCCTTGGAAATAAGATGTCGATCTCAATGTGATGTTTTTGTAGGGGGGGAAAAGATTTAGTCAGCAGCAATATGTTGAGTGAATAATGGGCTTATTATGACATTGTTTAGGTGGGGCAGGGGGATTGCTCTTTGTGAATGTTTTTCAGTCCTTTCCACTTACCCATCAATTGTAGTTGTCATTTCTTTTGGCACGTTTTTGTTCTTTTTCGAGAGACTATTAGGAGTGGCATTTGCGAGGAAGCCTGAAGTTGGGGGGGGGAGGGGGGGGAGGTGGTGGCAGCATGGTATCTGATAATCAAGGACCTGGAGAGATATCCTCTCTGGGCACAGGGGGGGGTGGGGGAGCACCATGAACCTAGATCCCAAATATGAAGGCTGAAGGGGTTGTGGACAAACTCTGGGGGGACCCATCTTTGATGTTAAACACAGTATGTATAATTCAGTTACATTTGCTTTTTTTTGTATGCTGAAACTGGTAAAAATTTAAGGAAAACTGGAGCTTTCAAATATCCCCCCCCCCACACACACACACACACACACTTCCCATTCACATTTGGACTCATGTGTAGCTGTTCAGGAGGGGTCCATGGCGATGCAATTAACATTCCCAAAATGTGCTGGCGTGAGCCGTTCCAGGTTTTATCTGATGCCCGCTGCCGTGTTGCCATCTGCTTTGTGTGATCAACAAACCTCTTTCTCTGGGTCTCAGATTTTCAGATGAGTATCTCCTTTCTCCCCCCACGGATATTCATCAGCTCAGCCTCCCATTGGATGTGCAGGCAAAGTGACAGTGTTGAGAATCATTTCATCGTCACATGAATCATTTTCCTAGCGAGATACCTTCCTGCATGCTGCTGTTTTCCGCTGTTTTATTTCATTGGTGGGACTAGCAGATTAAACCAGCATTGATTTGTGTTCAGCCAAAAAGAAAACAAGTCTTCCTGTGTTAGGCTAAGCTGCCTGGCGCAGGTGTGCTTAATTCAGACGGAACACTCACCTTTCTTTCTTTGTCCTTTTGTTTGTTTTCCTGAACATTCTTTCCCCTTTTTTCCTGATGTGGAAACATCAAGTTACTCTACTTCTGTGCCACTGATACCTGCTCACCAGGGGCCCTTCAGCCACCTGTAATAAGAGAACCACTTGGGCTCCCTCATTACCTGAAAATATAAGTGTTAGGTACTTACAGTACTTTCCAATGCATGCCACCATTTGGGGCCATAGTGATTCTGAGTGTATATTCCAAAGAGTATATGTTCCTATGTATGGGCCATGTATGTTTCCTGAGCTCAGCACTGATTTGATGAATAGATTTTTTTCCAATTTTATTGTTTTATGTGTAAGGAGCACTTTGCCTCTATTATGTGTAACCCTGACGAAGGCATCTTCAGAAACATGTTGGCTTTTTCGATACATTCTTCATTTTTTTATTCAGCCAGGTGTGAATGATAGAAACCCTATCTGAAAAAATGCTTACAAAAACACGATGCCATAAAGCATTTTATTTCATCGTTCGAACAATACAAAGCATGCATCTAAAGTACTGACTGTACAGTACATTATAAAAAGTGTATGAATCTAGGATTCATGGAGATGAAGGGGAGGGAGCCAGTGACGGGGACAGAGACAGACTTCCCGCCCTTCATTCCACAGACGCAATTAGCCCAATAATTAGCATCGGCTGTTATTTTTAAATCACGCAGGTGCACGGGAAAGAGCCACTTATTATATGGCCCCTGTTCTGTCTGGTAAATGGACTGCATCTATATAGCGCTTTTATCCAAGGCGCTTTACAAATGATGCCTCTCATTCACCCATTCACACACACACACTCACTCAGGGACACTTCGACACGCCCAGGGCGGGGGATCGAACTGGCAACCCTCCGACTGCCAGACAACCTCTCTTACCTCCTGAGCTGTGTCTGGGTGGGGGAAAGGCCCTGCTGTCTTATGGGGGGGGGGGTGGCAGGTGTGCTGCTGGGTTTTTCGGACTCCGACTATACAGAGTGTCCTCTGACTCATATCCGTTTGAGCTCAGCCTGTGGACCGCGCTGTGGAAAGAAGCAGAAACGTGACGTGTTCAGGAGATGACCACGCTGCCTGTCTGTGCGCTCTCCCCAGTCGACAGAGGTGACCGCAAACGTAAGCCGTTAAATCCCCATACAAATTTATGTTTATTTGTGTAACCTAGCAGATCGTGGGTCTCCAGTATTACCTGAGGTAAAGGGCGTGCGCTCTTCCTGGCCTTTGTTTTGGCTCAGCAGCATTTAATGACCTGAATGAACTGGTCAGCTAATTGTCGGGTCTTCAGTCGAAACCTTGATTAAGTGTTGCGGCGCGGGGCTACGGTATTGGCCTGAGCCCACACCGGCTGGCCCTGGATCAGCCCTGGATCAGCAAGACTCACTCTCTCAGGTCTTCATTGTCTGTTCATGTTGAGCATTCATTTAATACACTGCAGCAGTTGGTTACACAGTGGACTCCCCTCACCTGGACTCCTGTGAGTGAGTGAGTGTGTGAGTGAGTGAGTGTGTGTGTGAGTGAGTGAGTGTGTGCATGTCTGACCTGGATTCTTGTGAGTGAGTGTGTGCATGTCTAAGCTGGATTCTTGTGAGTGTGTGTGTGTGTGAGTGAGTGAGTGTGTGTGTGTGTGCATGTCTGACCTGGATTCTTGTGTGTGAGAGTGCGTGAGTGTGTGCTTGTGTGACCTGGATTTGTGTGTGTGAGTTCGTGAGTGAGTGTGTGTGCGTATGTGTGTGTGAGTGTGTGAGTGCATGCGTGAGTGTGAGTGTGAGACTACAGTGTGCTACACGCCTGCTCACCCGGGTCACTGGCATTACCCCCCAGTCACAGCCCCACCAGGCTTCCTCTTTGAGTGCTAAAGGGGCCTCTGAACGCACAGCAGCGCTGGCGCTCTGTCTCAGGCCTGCTGTCAGTCGCCTGCTTTTCCTGATCAGGGTGGGGGGACTTGTGCACGGCATGGGGGGTGGGGGGGGCGCGGCTACAGTTGTAAAGCTAGGTGGAGACGCAGGACACGTTCATGCTCCTGAGGTGACTTGAGGGCACGTGGATTTGAGCTTTCTGTGATGGGCCAGGGAGAGGGGGGTGGAGAGAGAGAGAGACAGAGCGAGACAGAGCTCACTCCATTTGCTTATTTTCACTCCTCCTCTCCCCTTGCATCCTTTCCTCACTCCGTAGCTTCCCCCAACAACAGTTCTTTAATGACGTGTTTGTCTGTTTCTTTTATTGTGCGTTCATTTTATTGTGTTTGGGTGTGTGTGTGTGCGTTTTTTTATTTTGTGTTTGCGTGTTCTTTTATTGTGTGCGTATGTTTTTTTATTTTTATTGCTTGCTTGTCCGTGAATAGGTGCGTTTGTAGATGCTGGTGCTGTACCAGTATGTACAGTATGTGTGCCTGTGTGTGTTTTTTGATGATGGTAGGGGTGTATTTGTCTGCGTGTTTGTCAGTGGGAGTAGGTGTACACATGTACGTGTGTGGGCGTCATGTTTGTTAGTAGGGCTGGAGTAGGCCGGTGATGTTGTGTTTGTGTGCGAACTTGTGTGCGCCCATGTACGCACTGGTGGGAGTAGCTGTGTGCATGCCTGCGTACGTGTGTGTACTATTGGGGGGGGCGTGCTTGTGTGTGAGATTGTGTCTCTGTTTGTAATGGAAGGCGTGTGGTGGTAACGTATGTGTGTGCGATCTTGCCTACCTGCGTGTTGTGCAGCTGGGGGGTGCACTGGCTTTATGAACCCTCTTTATGAAGCACTCTTCACTTCGCGGGTGCCTCCCCCGACGCATTTAATCTCGCCATTAATACTGCTGACCCGGTTGAAAAGGAAACCCCCGCCCACGAAACCCACAATCCACCCTTTGTCTGAACAGTACTACTGTCTGTTCCGTGTTTTGGCTAAAGGATAAAGGGGTATTTTCTTTCTTTCTTTCTTTCTCTCTCCGTCTCTCTCACTCTTGGTTTTTTTTTTTTTTTTTTTTTGAAAGGCAGGACCCTAAATAAACAAACTGTGCCCTGCTCAAGCCTCGTCCGTCCGGCTGAAACCCTAACCCCGAACCGCCTGTCAACCAGGAAAGGGAATTTTGTCTGCCAGTCTGAAGCCCGCATGCTGATTCATTGTCGCAACGCTGTGATGTCACAGGGGTCAGGTTCTGCCTGAATTGTTATGCCTGATCTGTGATTGGCTGGATCAGCCTGACCAGTCCACCCATTGTTACTGAGGAGATTTTGTCCTCAGAAGTTATTTGAATTTGTCACAAACGCACACACCACACACACACACACACACACACACACTAACCCTTTTGAGATTAACTGTGCACTGTGAAGTACAAGGTGTCCCAGATGGTTGTTTTGTGATCTTGGTATAATCTAATAATTGCCATGTTGGCACACTGATTGTTTTTTATGCTTTTAATTTTTACTGTGTTTGTATTAGTTGCATATGTCAATCAACTTTATTGGTGTAGCTCCCTTACTGCCAGGTTCTCATTCAGCATTTTACTTAGTGAAAACAAGCAAGAGGACAAACTTCAAACTTTGGAAAAACTATTCCCTTACATCACCGACACAGGTGATACCAGTGACGACATTCCTCCGTGACAATCAGTTAAAGACTGACGCCTACAAAGCAAACACACACAAGCACACACACGCACACACACACACACACACACACACAAATGTGCTGTAGTAGCAGTACTGTAAATGCTGCCAAAATGTCAGGTCATATAAATGATTAGCCTAGTTAAGTCATTCAGGGTATAATTTGGCATGAAAATCCAAAAACACCCTCCTTGCACACCTCTGGGCTACATATTGCGTGGAGCACCTCTGTTAGGTAAGCAACTCCATTCCTAAAGTGCAAGAGAGGTTTCTGGTTTTTTGCTCCATCCAAACCTATAACTGTGTAATGCCTTACTGAATGCCAGTGGCCATGTGCTGGACGTGTTCAGCTGGACGTGTTTCTCCAATCAGGCATTTGGTTATGCTTCTTAGGCTTAAAGCAGTTGATCAAACTCTTGTGGTCAAGCTTAGGTGGAAAGAAAACCAGAAAGATCACATCACTCCAGGACCAAGGTTGCCTACCCCCTGGTCTAGACTCAGGGGGAGACCTCTAAGTAGGCTCCGGGAGGGGGGAGGGGGGTGCTTTTTAAAAGGTCACCAGTCAGGGGTACTTTGTGTTTTTCTCATGGAAAAGGTCTTTTCAAAGCCCTCACTGTTCCAGGGCTGCTGGAGTCACTGATCGGCTTTAATATTGGTCAGGGGCGACATAGCTCTGGAGGTGAGAGCGGTTGTCTGGCAGTCGGAGGGTTGCCGGTTCGATCCCCCTGCCCTGGGCGTGTCAAAGTGTCCCTGAGCAAGGCACCTAACCCTTAATTGCTCCCAACGAGCTGATTGGTGCCTTGCATGGCAGCCTTTCACTGTTGGTGTGTGTGTGAATGAGAGGCATCAATTGTAAAGTGCTTTGGATAAAAGTGCTATTTAAATGCAGTCCATTTAACGAACACGGCCAAAACTATTGGCTCCCACTTCACATACTGACACAAGGTTTTTTTTTTTCTTTCCCCCTTCTTCGCTCACAGTTTTGCTGTTGTGGGAACTTGGGAGAATTCCAGTGGATCGAACCTGGGTTTAGACAGCGCGTCAGTTCTAATCTAAGCATCTCATTGCTTACCTTCTCTCTCTCCAGTGCATGCTCAGCCCGTTCGGCTGCGCAGACGGCCGTGTGCTGGCGTTGCGCGGATGGCTGGGGCTGCAGAGCGCGGGGCGTGTTGGCGCTTGACGGCGTTCGCATTAGCTCGCCGTGTTTGCGGGCCCAGCTCCCGCTCTGTGTACGGTTTCATTCCGTTTCCATGCCGCCACACAACACGTTTCGCTCCCGTGCCTTGAAACAAGGGCCTGCTTTCAGTCAACATTCGTCCTCAACTTTGACCTACAAGGCATTTGCCTTTTTTTTTTTTTTTTTTTTTTTTTTGTTTTAGTGGTTGCTGAACCTGCCAAGCTGTGTTCGTGAAGACAAAACAATCCTCGCTTTTAATTGTTAGTCAGAGTTTAGGGCAATTGATGATTGAATTGCAGCAATAAGCTACATGTGGTCAAGCTGCAGGCGTGTTTCTTCAGGCTTTCATTGGGCTCACTCAGTAGCTTATTTCTAAGACCTATGCATGGATTCAGTCACCATGCATTCTAAATATAACTTGGGGGGTTACATGCAAATCATTTCGTTTTCTAGCAGTTTGGCAAGTTTTTCTTGAATTGGTAGATGTTGCAGATACAGAACAGAACCCCTAAAGGGTCCATGGGTGTTCCAAAATGTGGGGGGAAAAGACAAATTGGGAATAGGTTCTAAAAAGCTTTAGAACAAGTTCAGGCATGGTTCCCAAGCGTCCTGGAAAACCTGGAATTTTTTTATGCAGTTTTCCAGTTATGGACATGTCATGGAAAGTGGGAAAATTGCCAAAATGTTCTGGAAAATAAGTAGTCGTCCTGGGAAATATATATATTTTTTGCATAGGCTAAAACCACAGGTGCCCCAGTTTGCAATCGCAATCTAGCCCCACACTCCCCACCCCCCACCCTGTATATTACAGGTGCTCCTCACATGAAGTGTCCTGGAAAATCATTTCTTGAAAACAGTGGGAACCCTGGCAGAGAGAAGTCCGCAATTATGAAGATCCGCTTTCTGTAGTGTATTAAAAGCCCGTGGGCTGGTTTCCAAAAAATAAAAATTCATTTTGACTTATGCAGGCAAAAATGAAGACACCAAGTGAAGACACGAGTGCAGTATTACAAAAACAAAACAATGAATTGGTCTTTGAACCTTGTCTTTAGCCTGCAGGGTTATGCTGAGACAAGCTTTTTCTCGTATGAACCTACTGGCCCTGTCTGTGTCTTTATTTTGTACGTGCAGTAGGCTGTTATTCAACTGAATGTATGATATGAAGACATTTTATTAAACTGTCCAACAAACCAGTCTGTTTTGGCAAGAGGGCCAAGAGATGGCTTCCCCCCCCCCGGAATCTTACTGTATTTAGTATGTACAGGTTTCATGGAAAATCTAAACTGGGACATAACAATTATACATTTAGGCAACATTTTATTGAAATTTTTGGAACCAGTTTGAACAAATTTTTCTTATAGGTTTGTTCAAAAGTGACAGCCTTGGTGAGCTCAGCACATGTTCAGCAATGGGACAGGGGGACATGATTGGAGGGAGCTGGTGGTAGTGTTCTCTCTGTCCCGATTGGGCAGATGGTTTTGGTGGAGACAGGGCAGGCTGAATTTGGACGTGTGTAAAACAGCCTGTGGTTCCTAAGGCAGGGGGCCTGGCTCCTGTTCAATGTTTGGGTCTTTTTTTTTATTTTTATTTAATTTAGCTTGTTTCCTTTCTTTTTGTTATGCAAGAAATGATGCCTCTTTTTCCTCACCCGTGCCACCCTTCAGTGCCAGCGAAGTCGGGCCATCTGCTGCTTGCTTCCACCTGGGGTCTGGCGAACCTGTGTGCCAGCTGCCGCCCTGGCACTGCCACTCGCATGTTGAGCTATGCGCCCTGTCCCACCCTGCCCCGCCCCCCCCCCGTCCGTTTTCGTCCCTCTGTCCCCTGTGAAGATCCTGCACAGGTTTTTGTAATGGGGCACTCCCCTTTGTTTGTCCCGTCTCTTCTTCTGCACACCCTCACAAAAGGCTTTTATCCTGCTGTCCTGACTCCTAGCTCTAGCTGGCCCCCCCCATGCCCCTCCCGCATTTAGGAACTTCGCACCGTCGGGCTCGCCCGTCATGACGCCTCTCCTTTTGTGAAGAGGAGATTGTCTCTTGTGCGCGTATGGTCAAGCAGAATTAAAAAAAAAAAAAACGTCAGGGGCCTTTTGTTTGTTTGTTTACTTCTCGCAAATAGATCTTTCTCTTGGAAACTGGACGCTGGTTTTGTTGCCCTGGGCCCCCATTTTGGCTCTCTGACCCTCACAGCTTGACACGGGGAAGTGAGCAGAGCACTTCTAGAAAGTTCTACAGTGTTTGCATCCCCTTGCAGAGAAAGAGAAGGATTTTTTGGACAATGCTGGTTCTGTTGGCATATTTTTGGCCCACTACAGATTTTGATAATAGAGTATTCTCTATCCCTTTGGTGTCAAGCCCAGGACCCGGAGGACTGCAGAAGCTGCATCGTATTGTAGTTTCCAGTAAATTCAGCTTTGAAACGGTGTATGCTGACTGACTAGCCAATCAATGACTGAAATGAACCCCTGCTGCTGAAATGCACTGAAATCCAGCGACCACTGCAGCCCTTCAGGCCTACAGTCTTGGTCTATGTGGTGTCTTGGTAGTGGGTGAGATTTGGTGTTTTTGGTCTTTTTTTCTAGACGTAAGAAGAGGGGGGAAAAAAAAGTTCCATGTAAAAAAATCTTTGAATTCTTGTATTGTAGACTAGGAAAAAAAAATCCCAAAATGAGAAAAGACTGCATTCACTCATATAAAGAACTCGTAAATGGTGAGAAATCAGAACAAGCATGCTGATAGGATTGTATTTAAAATCACGTGAAATCACAGTGTGGCATCTCTGAAATCCATAAAGATGCTTTGTGGCCGTGGGTGAACCCTAATTCGCGGAGGGGAAATCTTGGCGCCTGTAAAGGAGGGCGATTGAATTGAAAATGCGGTGACGGGACGGGGGGGTGGCTACGTGGCATCGATTCGGCAGTTGGCTGCTGGCGTACGCTGTCGACTGTGCGGAAGAGTGCAGAGAGCTCCCCCAGGGGACAGGGAACAGGGGGCGGGAGACGGGGGGGGGGGGGGGGGGAGTGTGAGGCCAGGAGAGCAGCTCACAGACAGGGAGCCCCCCCGACCGCTTTAATGCTCAGCGCCGCTCGACAGCGGACCAGCGAAGAAGCACGGAGACATGGCTGCTCTCTCTCCTCCTCCTCCCTGCCTTATCATT
This sequence comes from Anguilla rostrata, assembly GCF_018555375.3. Classification (NCBI taxonomy): domain Eukaryota; kingdom Metazoa; phylum Chordata; class Actinopteri; order Anguilliformes; family Anguillidae; genus Anguilla; species Anguilla rostrata. The sequence continues at coordinate 5,462,861 of NC_057946.1, read as the reverse complement.
CTCTCTTTCTCTTCTCCTCGCCCCTTCCACTTTCTCCTCATCTCTGTATTTCTGTCTGTCTTTCTCCCTTCCTTCTTGCTCTCTTGCCTTC